>NW_019237464.1:0-2009 GCF_002742605.1 Olea europaea var. sylvestris | reverse complement strand
GCAGTTTTTGTATCCGATCAACCAGTCAAAATTTAGCCAATTCCGACACAGTCGCGAAAAATGACGAAATTACACCCGACGCGGTTTTTGTGCCCGATCAACCTGTCAAATTTGAGCCCATTTCGACACAATCGAGAAAAATTACGAAATTGCCCCGGCGCGATTTTTGTTCCTGATCAACCTGTCAAATTTGAGCCCATTCCGACACAGTCGAAAAAAATGACGAAATTGCCCCCCGCGCGATTTTTATTTTAGATCAAACTGCCAAATTTCAGCCAATTACGACACAGTCGAGAAAAATGACGAAATTGCCACCGGCGCGATTTTTGTCTCCGATCAAACTGTCAGATTTTAGCCCATTCCGACACAGTCGAGAAAAATGAAGAAATTGCCCCCGGCGCGATTTTTGTTTCAGAACAAACTGCCAAATTTCAGCCAATTCCGACACAGTCGAGGAAAATGACGAAATTGCCCCCGGCGCAGTTTTTGTATCCGATCAACCAGTCAAAATTTAGCCAATTCCGACACAGTCGCGAAAAATGACGAAATTACACCCGGCGCGGTTTTTGTTCCCGATCAACCTGTCAAATTTGAGCCCATTCCGACACAGTCGAGAAAAATGACGAAATTGCCCCCGGCGCGATTTTTGTTTCAGAACAAACTGCCAAATTTCAGCCAATTCCGACATAGTCGAGAAAAATGACGAAATTGCCCCCGGCGCGATTTTTGTTTCCGATAAACATGTCAAATTTGAGCCCATTTCGACACAGTCGAGAAAAGTGACGAAATAGCCGCCGGCGCGATTTTTATTTCCGATCAAACTGCCAAATTTCAGCCAATTCCAACACAGTCGAGAAAAATGACGAAATTGCCCCCAGTGCTATTTTTGTATCCGGTCAACCAGTCAAATTTTAGCAAATTCCGACACAGTCGCAAAAAATGACGAAATTACACCCGGCGCGATTTTTGTTCTCGATCAACCTGTCAAATTTGAGCCCATTCCGACACAGTCGAGAAAAATGACGAATTAGCCCCCGGCGCGATTTTTATTTTAGATCAAACTGCCAAATTTCAGCCAATTTACACACAGTCGAGAAAAATGACGAAATTGCCCCCGGCGCAGTTTTTGTATCCGATCAACCAGTCAAATTTTAGCCCATTCCAACACAGTCGCAAAAAATGACGAAATTACACCCGGCGCGATTTTTGTTCCCGATCAACCTGTCAAATTTGAGCCCATTCCGACACAGTCGAGAAAAATGACAAAATTGCCCCCCGCGCGATTTTTATTTTAGATCAAACTGCCAAATTTCAGCCAATTCCGACACAGTCGAGAAAAATGACGAAATTGCCACCGGCGCGATTTTTGTCTCCGATCAAACTGTCAAATTTTAGCCCATTCCGACACAGTCGAGAAAAATGAAGAAATTGCCCCCGGCGCGATTTTTGTTTCAGATCAAACTGCCAAATTTCAGCCAATTCCGACACACTCGAGAAAAATGACGAACATGCCCCCGGCGGAGTTTTTGTATCCGATCAACCAGTCAAAATTTAGCCAATTCCGACACAGTCGCGAAAAATGACGAAATTACACCCGGCGCGATTTTTGTTCCCGATCAACCTGTCAAATTTGAGCCCATTCCGACACAATCGAGAAAAACTGCGAAATTGCCCCCCGGCGAGATTTTTATTTTAGATCAAACTGCCAAATTTCAGCCAATTTCGACACAGTCGAGAAAAATGACGAAATTGCCCCCGGCGCGGTTTTTGTTCCCGATAAACCTGTCAAATTTGAGCCCATTCCGACACAGTCGAGAAAAATGACGAAATAGCCGCCGGCGCGATTTTTATTTCCGATCAAGCTCCCAAATTTCAGCCAATTTCGACACAGTCTAAAAAAATGATGAAATTGCTCCCGACGCGATTTTTATTTCCGATCAACCAGTTAAATTTTAGCCAAATCCGACACAGTCGAGAAAAATGACGAAATTGCCCCCGGCGCGATTTTT
>NW_019237463.1:0-2009 GCF_002742605.1 Olea europaea var. sylvestris | reverse complement strand
GGAAAAAAAACGAGCCGGCTCGGCTCGGCCCGTTTTGGCTCGGTAAGGCCCGAGCCTTGATTTTTTGGTCGGGTTGTTACTCGGCTCGGCTCGGGCCAAAAAAAGCCCGTCTTCAGAAAGCTCGGGCCGAGCCTTGATTTTCGACTCGCGAGCCGGCTCGGATCGGCTCGGCTCGTTGCCATCCCTAGGTGATGCTATACGTACATCAGAATATTCACAATGATGTTCATTCCCTTAAATAGAAGGGTACCCACTTTGAATAAAATATAATTTATCTAAAGTGGGTCCCTTTCCATGTGAAGGGATGTTAAATTTAACGATAATTATGCTAAAAAATAAGAATCACAAAATTAAAAATTGATAAATTGAATTCATACTTATGAAAGGCATTTGGATATGAATAATAACAGTCAGATATTCCCCTCCTTACTCCTCACAAAATATTAGCTGTCAATGAGACAAACTAATAAAACAATATGAAGATGAGAGTGGACATAGCCTTTAAATAGGAAATTTTTGAGTTGTCTCATTACAACTTAAACTCTTATTAGGGTTTACATATATTTTCAATCTACATACTTAAAATTATCACATCATATAAATATAACTCATAAGGTGTAAAATGGTCCAATGAGTCATACATCTAGCCTTTAAAATTTACAATCAAATGGAAAGTCCCTATTAAAATTATTCCAACATTCTCCAACTTGGGCAAATATTTGATTGCTTTAACAAAACTTTTGACCCCTGAATTAGACTACATAGGTGGCCGCACAAGTATAACTCAAATGATGACACTTTACACCATATGATCCGGTCTAACAAGAATGTTAACACCGAATATGGAAGTTATTACACCAATTAAACGATGCAGGACCACTCCACATCTACAAATGTCAACATCTTTATCGACATAGATCTTCATCCTTCAATCAATGTGGTAGTATGTGGTATGAACTTAACACCAAATGTTATAAAAAATTATGATAATTCATATCGATCCTCATAATACTTTAGATCAAAATGAAGCCATATATCTTTAAAAGAGACTCATCTTATATTTTTATCCGTTATATTTTGATATTATAATAATATCATAATAAAATACATAAGTCAAATGCATATTCAAAATAATTTATGAATAGGAAAAATATATTTTATTATTGGAAGAGGTTGTACCTAAAAAACATAAGAGTTGTCTACATATCCTGTAAAGGGATCACTAACTAAAAACATCAAAAGTTTTTACAATACACATATTAGCAACACGTGTCTTAAAATTTTTTAGATTGAGTCCCTTAGTCAAAGGATCTGTGATCATCACCTCTATATTGATATGCTTTATATTTGTCAGCCCTTCTTTGATATGAAATTTCTTAACCAGACAGCTTAGACTGTTACCCCCATAACATGCCACAAATTTAGCCTACATAAGATAACACTAGAGTCTATTTAGCACTTTTTCAAGATATAACACCACCAGCTAACATAAAAATATAACCTGAGATTAATTTCAAATTATCTTGACATCCAACAAGATAAGAATTTGAGTAACCTACCATCTCAAGGTGATTTGAACGCTGGAATGTAAGTATCTAACCTTCAATTTTTTTCAAGTGTCTCATAACTTTTTTAGCTACATTCCAATATTCTTATCCTGGATTTGACTGAAACCTACTAAAGACACTAACTGCGTAGACTATTTTCAGTTTAGTGCAAACTTGAGCATACATCAAGCTCTTCACAGCACTAGCATATGGAATCATTTTCATAAATTCCTCTTTCTAGCTCATTTCTTGGACATTGAGCTTTGTTAAACTTACCTCCTTTTATGATAGGTACATCTTCAGGTGCACAGTTCTACATATTGAATCTTTCTAGAACACGTTCTATATAAGCCTTCCGAGAAAGTTCCAACAACCTACGATTTCTATCATGATGTATTTCAATGCCAATCAATAACAAGATACTTCAAGATCTTTTATCTCAAAATTGGTAGACTATTTTCT
>NW_019237462.1:0-2009 GCF_002742605.1 Olea europaea var. sylvestris | reverse complement strand
CTCTCTCTCTCTCTCTCTCTAATTATTATTGTATATATCTTGTATATAACTGTGTGTATACATATATATATGATCTTGATAGCTTTTCTCTTGGCTCGCTCGCCCGCTTGCTCTCTCTCTGACTTTTCGTAACTATCTGTCTGGTAAACGGACTCGGAGCCGATCCTCTTTGGCCTTTGGATTCTCCATGGTTGAAAATTTGTTTTTCTTTGTTATTTAAAAGATATACTTTTTTGTTTTTCTCCCAGAATAAAGAATTCATTACTTTTTTTACTCAAAGAGAATATACATTTTCTTCTACTGACTAATTATCAAGTATATAAATGCATAATCTGTACTTTATACTTGAGAAAAGTTTAGAAAATGTTTGATCATGATTAAAAGTAAGTAAATTTATTTTTAAACTACTTACTTATATAATATAATATTCAAAATTACATAATACTAATTTTTAAACACGTCTAGTTTAAATATGAAAAGGACTTGGAGAAAAATTAATATTTGCTCAAGAATAGAAATTAATTTTTGAACATTTGCTATTATACAAAAGTCGAATCTCTTATCTTTATTTAAAAATTGATGTTTCTAAAACCTAATATTAATTATCTTAGCCCCCATTTTTTAGAAATGAAAATGGGTGGAATAGTATTTTTTTTTTTTTAAAAAAGAGTGGTTGAAAAAGAAAGAATTTTTTTAGATTTACGTGCAATATTATTTTATGGAAGATTTTGTAGTTGAAAATAGAAGAGAAAAAATGAAATATAATTTAATGGAATTTAATGAAGGTCAAACCGTATGTTAGTTGTAATTTTATCTAATGAAATATTCTATTATAGGTACAGTTAGAAATGTTCTAAAAAATGTAAAGCGTGGAAGCCAAATTTCAAGTTATATAATGTTGGGGAAATTTACACCGATTATGTGCATATTATATTCACAAAAGCATACGAGTTATTTGCGTGAAATCGAAACGTAATTTCGACTTACCGAAATAGGATTTGAGAAGCAAAATATAAAAGTTACCAAATCTGAATGCATATATATGGATTCATCCCTTTCGATTCTTGAACGAAAGCAAATTATTCTTTTGATCGAACCTTGCAACATAAACATGTAAACAATGTTAATCATTTCCCGAAATCAAAATATAATCAAAAGAAATCAGAAAACTGTAGGAAGAAAGATGCAAGTGATGAATTTTTGGTCGAGGCAAGTGTTTGACACTTGGTCCTTAAGATAAATTTGCCCCGCATCGGTGCTAATGATTTTTCAACAATCATCTCCCAAGATACAACGATCACGTCAAACCATAGGAGCACTTCAAATGGTTTCGACCAATGAACTCGAACGAAATTCCCTCTCCACCAAGGAAACGCATGAAAATGTTATGGAATTAGAAATGAGAGAATTGCAAGAGGAGAATGAATGCTCAATACAATTGGTGTACCCAAAATCATGTCCATATGGTTCTATTTATAGATATAGAAAGGGTGCAAATGAAGTAGTATGGGCCAAAACATGCACCTTTCAAAAAAGTTGCAACACATGGTCAAAACATGCATCCTTTCGAAAAGTTGTAACACTTCATTTCTTCCAACTTTGGTCCGCAATTTCTCGTTCATCCGAAATTGTTTTCAAGATTCCAAATATACCACGACGATCTACTCAACGAGTAGAATAAGTTGGTCTATTTACTTTTGTAATTTGACCATCGGATCAAGTCCGAATATTCACACCTTTTCATTTTCCACTTTTACACACTTTTTCATTTTCTAATTTTTGATTAATAATTTGAACAAATTCCTACAATCCCCTACATGAATGGAAATTGGGTATGCATATGCAAATGCGATGATATGATGCAATGTAGAGAGGGTGTGGAAAAATATTGCATCAGGGAAGGTAGCTTCTGACCTTGAACCTCCGTTAGTGAAATACCATCAGACTTACTCGGCTAATTGGTGAACGTGATGTCTTGAACCATTCAGCCTTTAGTGTAAGCCAAGACA
>NW_019237461.1:0-2009 GCF_002742605.1 Olea europaea var. sylvestris | reverse complement strand
AAACCCAAACCGTTCTATAATTAAATTTGAATTTGACTGTTTCACTTACTAAATACCCGAAAATTTTAGGTCCGATTCAGTTCTAGTTAGAATCGAATCGAACCATGCCCAGCCCTATTAGAAGGTAATAACTTTTATAAGTATAATCATCTGTCGCACATGTATCGAAATTAATTTAGTGACATGTGAATTCTTTGGATGTACATACATATCATAACAAGGTTGCTTCTTCTCTACTTTTCGTTTGTATGCGTATTAATTGTAATTCACATTTATATGTAATCTGTACATATATTAATCCATGGTTTAGTGAATTCATGTTTTGCATTAATTCATGCATTTTGATTCATACATAATCAATTTTGCCATATATTAATTATATATTAATTCTGCCTTTTTATTCTGCTATATATTTGTTATGCCTTTATTTCTCCCTCTAGTTTTTGCATATGTGGAATTAACGTGTATGTTTAGTATTTTTGTATGTTGGTAAAAGATTTAGTCAATTTTCTTAACTTCTATATATGAAGATTGTTCTTCCTAATGCACGGTTGGTAATTAAGTTTTATATATAAATTCATATCCTATCTATTTGGTAATTAATTTTTATATCATACCTTGTTTGTATAGTAAATGATACTTTTAACCTGATTAAGTTTTTTAGATACTTGTTTATAAACTTTAAATTGATAATCTTGTTATTTCTCATGAAATCACACAATATTATAATTAATATTTCAAAAGAATATTATTTACTACTGAAAAATATGAATTATAATTTTCAATATTCAAGAAGAATATTGACATATTGCTCTTGAAGTAGTAATATTAAAATATAACATGCTCTGAAATATTATAATTCACACTAATGTTCTAGTTAAATTTTACTTGCTCTTGAAGAATATAATAATATAAGATCTAACATAAATTAAGCTTTTACTCCTGAAGAGTAAATTTTTACATAATTTATTACTCTAAATAATAATATATTATTACTTCTGAAGAGCATGATACTATTGTTATTTTGAAACAAAATACGATTTAGATATTTAAATATTCTAAAAATATATAACAGAATTGTTTGAATCAATTACTACAAATTAATATTTTAGAAGAATATTGTATTGCTCTAAAAGAAGAACAATTTTATATTTATTAATATTCTTGAAGAATATTATGTGGTTATTTTTGAAAAATCACAATTTATAAATTTCAATGCAAATATTATATTGATTTTTGGAGAATTGCAATTTTAATTGAATTGCATCTAAAGAAGCAATCATTTATTTATATCTATATTTTCTGAAAAATATTGTTTTATGACTCTAGAAGAGTCTGAATTGTGTGATATAAAGGGATAAACTTAATATTGCTAGTAATTTGTCTTCCAATAAATAAAAGAGAATTCTACAAAGTTTTTAATAGTGTTTCTTAATTGATACACTGTACTAAACTCTAGCAATATTTTGATAAATATTATTTTAAACTAGAAGTTCAATAACTCTTATAAAATATTATTTGGCATGTGTAGTCAGATCATAGCTGGATCAATGATGATGTGAAATAAGATTTCGAATGGATACTCAATAAAGAGCCAAATGATTCTTTAATCCAATGAATTCATATATGTTATGTTTTCTCTTTATAAAAATTAGGTCATTGATCATCATTAGCTAAAATAGGAACTTAATTAGCTATATTTATGGAAATTAATTAGAATGATATATGGGGTCTCATCACCATCCATGTTAACCATCTAGATTATATACATATATACACACTTGATGGTTCCATAGTACTCGCACCTGAAATTTGCTAAATTACTGTTTAAATTTTAAATTATGAGTATAATTTTCAGATTATACAATCAAAATTTTGCCTTGTTAATGCTAGTGATTGTAAATCTCAAACTTTTAAGAGTGTTTGTCAAGACGTTGATAAATAGTTTAACGGTGTTTCTTGTTAAATAGGTCCAATTAATTTAATTGAAAACAAAGTACTTATTTTTT
>NW_019237460.1:0-2009 GCF_002742605.1 Olea europaea var. sylvestris | reverse complement strand
GGCGCTATTTTTGTTCCCGATTAACATGTCAAATTTGAGACCATTCCGATATTGTCGAGAAAAATGACGAAATTGCCCCCGGCACGGTTTTTGTTTCCGATCAACCAATCAAATTTTAGCCAATTTCGACACAGTCGCGAAAAATGACGATATTACACCCGGCGAGATTTTTGTTTCCTATCAACAAGTAAAATTTGAGCCCATTCCGACACAGTCGCGAAAAATGACGAAATTTCCCTCGGCGCGATTTTTGTTTCCCTTCAACCTGTCAAATTTTCGTCAAATCCGACACAGTCGAGAAAAATGACACAATTGCCCCGGCGCGATTTTTGTTTCCGATCAACCTGTCAAATTTGAGTCCATTCCGACACAGTCGAGAAAAATGACGAAATTGCCCCCGACGCGATTTTTATTTCCGATCAACCTGTCAAATTTGAGCCCATTCCGACACAGTCGAGAAAAATGACGAAATTGCCCCTGGCGCGATTTTTATTTCAGATCAAACTGCCAAATTTCAGTCAATTCCGACACTGTCGAGAAAAATGACGAAATTGCCCACGACGCGGTATTTGTTTCCGATCAACAAGTCAAATTTCCGCCAATTCAGGCAATGTCTCGAAAAATGACGAAATTACACCCGACGCGATTTTCGTTCCCGATAAACCTGTCAAATTTTAGTCCATTCCTACACAGTAGGGAAAAATGAGGAAATTGCCCTCGGCGCGGTTTTTTGTATCCGATCAACCTGTCAAATTTGAGCCCATTCCTACAAAATCGTGAAAAATGACGAAATTGCCCCGGCGCGATTTTTGTTTCCGATCAACCTGTCAAATTTGAACCCATTCCGACACAGTCGAGAAAAATGACGAAATTGCCCCCGGCGCGATTTTTGTTTCCGATCAACCAGTCAAATTTCAGCCAATTCCGACACAGTCGCGGAAAATAACGAAATTACACCCGGAGCTATTTTTGTTCCCGTTCTACCTGTCAAATTTGAGCCCATTCCGACACAGTCGAGAAAAACGACGAAATAACCGTCGGCGTGATTTTTATGTCCGATAAAACAGCCAAATTTCAGCTAATTCCGACACAGTCGAGAAAAATGACGAAATTGCCCCCGGCGCGGTTTTTGTTTCTGATCAACCAATCAAATTTTAGCCAATTCCGACACAGTCGCGAAAAATGACGAAGTTACACCCGACGCGATTTTTGTTTCCTATCAACAAGTCAAATTTTAGCCAATTCCGACACTGTCGCAAAAAATGACGAAATTACACCCGGCGCGATTTTTGTTCCCGGTAAACCTGTCAAATTTGAGCCCATTCCGACGCAGTCGAGAGAAATGACGAAATTGCCCCCGGCAAGATTTTTGTTTCCGATCAACCTGTCAAATTTGAACCCAGTCCGACACAGTCGCGAAAAATGACGAAATTCCCCCCGGCGCGATTTTGGTTTCCGATCAACTTGTCAAATTTGAGCCCATTCCGACGCAGTCGAGAGAAATGACGAAATTGCCCCCGGCGGGGTTTTTTGTTTCCGATCAACCTGTCAAATTTGAACCCAGTCCGACACAGTCGCGAAAAATGACGAAATTCCCCCCGGCGCGATTTTGGTTTCCGATCAACTTGTCAAATTTGAGCCCATTCCGACGCAGTCGAGAGAAATGACGAAATTGCCCCCGGCGGGGTTTTTTGTTTCCGATCAACCTGTCAAATTTGAACCCAGTCCGACACAGTCGCGAAAAATGACGAAATTCCCCCCGGCGCGATTTTGGTTTCCGATCAACTTGTCAAATTTGAGCCCATTCCGACGCAGTCGAGAGAAATGACGAAATTGCCCTCGGCGCGGTTTTTTGTATCCGATCAACCTGTCAAATTTGAGCCCATTCCTACACAATCGTGAAAAATGATGAAATTGGCCCGGCTTGATTTTTGTTTCCTATCAACCTGTCAAATTTGAACCCATTCCGACACAGTCGAGAAAAATGACGAAATTGCCCCCGGCGCGAT
>NW_019237459.1:0-2009 GCF_002742605.1 Olea europaea var. sylvestris | reverse complement strand
TTCTAGGTTAAAATATGAAAATTTTCCTAGATCATATGATATAGACGTTTTACTGAAAACAGTGAAGTATTACACAGGAAATCTAGATTGACCTTTAGACGTTAAAACGTTGATAACTCAGGCCATAGATATTCAAATTGCGTGATTCCTTCGGCCACATTTAGAAAACTGGAAGAGGAAAACAGAAATATTTTTAGAATCTCAAATGGATATTTATGGAGTTAGAAACATCATTTTGAAATTGACTCCAGAAACTGTCCCGTTTCTGCCTTTTGTCTCTTGTAAGGAAAATAAACGACAAAAATGTCTCTTTACATAACATGAAAGATATAATTACAAAATTTACTATTAATACCATATTTCATCATGTCATGTACATATTTTTACATAATACCATAAGAAAAATAGATGAAAAAACTGTCATCGAACAAAACACACAAAATAAAACTTTCGGTACAAAACTTCGTTGTCCTTAATCCATCATCGCGTAAGCCAACTAACTTCCATCAATTCAATTGATCATGGATCTGAAAATTTAGCATAACATACTATGAGTATAAGAAATACTCAGTAAGATACCATGCTTGGATTTTTATCATGATAATACCACAAAAAAGAATACAATCAAACCCATACTTGCATATTACGGCTTGCCGGTGCCCTTCGGACTTGTCCTAAGGCATAAATAAATATCTAACTTTGTGGACTTGTCCACCATAATCATATTATGGTTTTTCATGCATAATTTAAGCATAAATATTACCATGAAAATCATAACTCTTAAGCATGAAAGTATCTTACCGTAAAACTTGAAGATCTTCGATTGAAATGTAAATTGGAAGTGCTAGGTTTACTTCCTTCCCTTTCCTTTCTTATTTTCGGTTTTTGCTCTCTTTTTAAGTGTATAAGTGTTTTGTAAAATGAAGGAAATCTTTCTATGGCAATGGATATGGATGTATTTATATATATATAAAGATAAGAATGTTGGTTTGATATTTTTTTTCTTTCCTTTTTTCTCTCCCACCGCCTCAACCTCCTTTTTCCCATTTTTCTTTTTCTTTTTTCCTTTACTTGTACACATGTTTGGTCTATTATCTAAGTGTATGGTGATGATGGATAACAAGTGAGTTGATTATAGGGTAATAAGTGGCCTTAAAACCTAGATTTACAAAGGAAACCTCTCATCTTTTCAACTAATATAATCTAAACCCGCTAACTTTCATTGTTAACATAGTGTACCCCAAATTTAAACTTGTACCCAACTTATATATTCAAAAATTGTAGATTGTAACATAATTTAATCATTTGATCAATTGAAGCCCTAACAAAATAATCCACTTCATTTAAATCCAAACTTGCCTTAAGTTTCGACTAACTAATAACCACTTCATGTATACACAACCTTGACGCTTCATGCCTACATTCATTAACTACCTCTAACATTAACCACTACAAAGGTGATGTTCCCTTTTCTTATGGCCAAAATAATATTGAAAGTTAAATCGCTATCCCAAAGAAATTTAAACAAGCATAAAATTTCGGAGTATTACATCCCTCCCCCCTTAAAAAAAATTTCGTCCTCGAAATTACCTTGAGCTTAGTTGAAAAGTTCTGGATACTTGGTCTTGATTTCTTCTTCTCTTTCCCAAGTCAATTCTTCGACATTATGGTTCCTCCATTGGACTCTTACTAATGGAATTTCTTTTGTCCTTAACTGCTGGATTCTGCGATCCAATATTGCTACTGGTTTTTCCTCATATGTCATGTTTTGTTTGATATCCAATGGATGATAACTAACCACATGACTTGGATCTGACACATATTGTCGAAACATCGATACATGGAACACATCATGAATCGCTGACAATTCTGATGGTAGAGCGATTCGATAAGCTGCATTTCCAACTTTTTGCAAAATTTGAAAAGGACCTATGAATCTTGGCCGAAGTTTTCCTTTCTTCCCGAAACGGAGAACTCCCTTCATTGGTGCCACTTTTAAGAAAACTTTA
>NW_019237458.1:0-2009 GCF_002742605.1 Olea europaea var. sylvestris | reverse complement strand
AATCGAGGCCATGAAAAGTGGTTTTTGATTTAATGATAACATCGGGTTTGTTCATCTTTGGCAAATTGCTAGTCTAATTCGAGAGGAATCGAGCCAATGAAAAGTCATTTTGATTTCATGATAACTTCGAGTTTGTATGTTTTTGGTCAATTGCTAGTCTAATTCAATTAGAATCGAGCTAATAGAAAAGCGGCTTTCGATTTCATGATAACATCGGATTTGTTCGTCTTTGGGAAATTGCTAGTCTAATTCGATTGGAATTGAGCCAATGAAATGTTGTTTTTGACTTCATGATAACTTCGAATTTTATCGTTCTCGGGAATTGCTAGTCTAATTCGATTGGAATCGAGCCAACGAAAAGTGGTTTTTGATTTCATGATGACTTCGGTTTGATCATTCTCGGCGAATTGCCAATCTAATTAGATTGGAATCGACCCAATTAAAAGTGGTTTTTCATTTCATCATAACTTCGAGTTTGTTCATTTTTGGTAAATTGCTAGTCTAATTCGATTGGAATCGAGCTAATGAAAAGTGGTTTTTGATTTCATGATAACTTCGGGTTTGATCATTTCTAGCAAATTGTTAGTCTAATTCGATTGGATTTAAGCCAATGAAAAGTGGTTTTTTATTTAGTGATAACTTCGGGTTTGTTCTTTTTGGCTAATTACTAGTCTAATTCGATTGGAATCGAGCCAATGAAAAGTGGTTTTTGATTTCACGATAACTTCGGATTTAATCATTTTTGGTGAATTGCTAGACTAATTCCATTGGAATCGAGCCAATGAAAAGTTGTTTTTGATTTCATGATAACTTCGGGTTTTATCATTTTCGGCAATTTGCTAGTCAAATTCAATTGGAATCGAGCCAATGAAAGTGGTTTTCGATTTCATGATAATATCGGGTCTGTTTATCTTTGGAAAATTGCTAGTCTACTTTGATTGGAATCGAGCCATTGAAAAGTGGTTTTTCATTTCATGATAACTTCGAGTTTCGTTCGTTTTTGGCGAATTGCGAGTCTAATTCGATTGGAATTGAGCCAATGAAAAGGGGTTTTTGATTTCATGATAATGTCGGGTTTGCTCATTTTTGGCGAAATACTAGACTAATTCGATTGGAATCGAGCCAATGAAAAGTTCTTTTTGATTTCATGAAAACTTCGGGTTTGTTCATATTTGGCGAAATACTTGACTAATTCGATTGGAATTGAGCTAATGATTAGTGGTTTTTGATTTCATGATAACATCGGGTGTGTTCGTCGTTGGCAAATTGCTAGTCTAATTCGATTGAAATCGAGCCAATGAAAAGACGTTTTTGATTTCATGACAACTTCGGGTTTGTTCATCTTTGGCAAAATACTAGACTAATTCGATTGGAATCGAGCCAATGAAAAGTGGTTTTTCATTTCATGATAACTTCGCGTTTGTTCATTTTTGGCGAATTGCAAATCTAATTCGATTGGAATCGAGCCAATGAAAAGTTGATTTTGATTTCATGATAACTTCGGGTTTGTTCGTTTTTGGCAAAATACTAGACTAATTCGATTGAAATCGAGCCAATGATAAGAGGATTTTGATTTCATGATAACATCGGGTGTGTTCGCCTTTGGCAAGTTGCTAGTCTAATTCGATTGGAATCGAGCCAATGAAAAGAGGTTTTTGATTTCATGATAACTTCGGGTTTGTCCGTTTTTGGCGAAATACTAGACCAATTCTATTGGAATCGAGCCAATGAAAAGTTGTTTTGGATTTCATGATAACTACGGGTTTTTTCATTTTCGGCAAATTGCTAGTCTAATTCTATTGGAATCGAGCCAATGAATGTGGTTTTCGATTTCATGATCATATCGGGTATTTTCGACTTTGGAAAATTGCTAGTCTACTTCGATTGGAATCGAGCCATAGAAAAGTGATTTTTCATTTCATGATGACTTCGAGTTTTGTTCGTTTTTGGCGAATTGCTAGTCTACTTCGGCTGGAATCGAGCCAATGAAAAGTGGTTTTTGATTTCAT
>NW_019237457.1:0-2009 GCF_002742605.1 Olea europaea var. sylvestris | reverse complement strand
CTATAAAGTTTTTGTCGATCCATTTAGGCACAGACCACGTTATTGGTGTTGGGAAATTTTATTGGCTAGACTTAAATATATAATTGGTTAGGTCTCTTCCAACGAGACTCCAAGTACAACTACGCGGCAATTACATAACAAGTGAACATAGGCCTTCATTCCACATCCCTTTACCCCAAGTAGCAATTTTGGGCGAACTCCCATGAGAAGAGCAAACCCCCTATGGAGAGGTGTGATGTACCCATATGGGCCCCACCTTGAAATCTATGAAGCAAACTACTTTCGTGGATGGCTCAAAAATCTTGGGAGAAGTCTTTGTACTAAAGAGTTACTCCCCTGCAAAAATGTAAAAATGCTCCCACACAAGGGTTTAACGAGTGAAAATCAATACGATTTAGTTTGTGTTGATCCCTCATGGAAAAATTGCCTTTATATTGAAGTCGTTTGATAAACAAAGTTTATATATTGTTACTCAAAAGGTTGGACTTTATTCTATATCAGGTTAATATTTCTTAAGTGATCTTAGTCGGTATGCGACATATACTAGTTAGTAATTCACTTATTTCAGTCGAAGCAGTTTGGGTTATGTTAGATAAGTTACATTGGTTCAGTTAAATGAATCAATTTGGACTAAGGATCCGTTTAAAATAATTAATTCAGTTCAGCATTAAATATCAAAATCATCTTGTATTGTTTGACGAGGTGTCAATACTTGTACAAATTTAAGAAAAGCAAAACAACATAGAGATAGAGGAAAGAGGCATTTTCATTAAAAAGAAGAAGTTGTTACAAAGGTGAAGTGCCTCAAAACTATAACACGGAGAAAAAGAGAAAGGTCTAGTCCCCAGAAATGGCATTGTCTACTGGATCTTGCTAATCTTCGACCTCTAAGTCAACAACAAAATCATCGGAGTCATCGGCTCTTCTAGGAGAAACTCATCCTTTATTGAAGCTAAGTGCACTTGGGGATACAGTTGAGTCATCCTCTTGAAGACTTTTAACGTATGCAACCCTTATTTAGTATAATCCGAGGCCATTATACTCAGTCGTTTCATGAAAGTTCTCTAAGTACTCAGTAAAATGCTACTTCTGTAGTCCCCTCACTTGTTGCCTCAAACTAACAACCTCAATATTCAGATCACCTACTTGAGATTTCAGCTCTCCTCTTTCCTTATTTGCAACCTTCAAAGCATCCGAAACTATTTTCTACGAATTAAAATAATCCTCAATTCGCTTTGTCAAATCATTAACTTTGGCCTTGCAAAGGTTGGCCTTCTTCTTTAGATTCTCATTTTTCAGTAGTAATGAGCTTCTACTTTGACTCCGCTTTGGCCTGCTTTAACTTAGCGGCTTCAACAACTTTGGAGGCCTTGGATTTTAGCCTCTTCACCTCCACTTCTGCATGAGCCGCTTTCGGGAAGAACTCTATGTAAACTTCTGCAGCCTCCTTATCTCCATTTGAGGAGGAATCTTTAAAAGCGAGCCTACAGGGCGATGCTCACATGCATCATGTTAATCGAATCGTAGGTCTTGGCGTATGAAGAATATTTATCAATCTAATATTTGTGAACTCTCATAGCTGTCTGGACCTCAGTACGGAGCATCTCAAAAGTCGTGAGGTCCTACTCATTCATGTAACCCCCTAAGAAGTTTTGGGCTTTTCAGAAGTCCTCTCTTTGGCTAGTCCATTCTTCTTACGCCTTTTGATGAGCACCTTTCTTGATCACCCACCTCAGCAGGTTCCCCAAACTTGAGGACAGATACAAGCTCGAAGACTAAAGGCCTCTTCCTAGACTCCTTCATTATAGTCTGCCTAGTTGGAGGAGGCGGTGGTCAAACATTTTTGGTAATGGTGAGGCATCCCTCCAACTACCTCTCTTTTCGAGCCTCTTTCTCCTTCTTCTTACCTTTGTTAGTGATGGGGTTCAATTTGTTGTGATTCTCCGATCACGTGAAGAGAAAATAAAAGAGGAAAAACAATTATATTTCTACTTGAATAGAATTTACAA
>NW_019237456.1:0-2009 GCF_002742605.1 Olea europaea var. sylvestris | reverse complement strand
TCGTTTCCCTTCAATCAGTCAAATTTTAGCAGATTACGACACCGTCGCGAAAAATGACGAAATTGCCCCCGGCGTAATTTTGGCTTCCCATCAATCAGTCAAATTTTAGACGATTCCAACACTGTCGTAAAAAATGACGAAATTGCCCCCGGTGCGATTTTTTTCCGATCAATTGGTCAAATTTGAGCCCATTTGGACACCGTTTCACGAAAAATGACGAAATCGCCCCCGGCGCGATTTTTGTTTCCCATCAATCAGTCAAATTTTAGCCGATTCCGACACCGTCGCGAAAAATGACGAAATTGCCCCCGGCGCGATTTTTGTTTCCCATCAATTAGTGAAATTTTAGACGATTCCAGCACCGTCGCGAAAAATGACGAAATTGCCCCCGGCGCGATTTTTGTTTCCCATCAATTAGTGAAATTTTAGACGATTCCAGCACCGTCGCGAAAAATGACGAAATTGCCCCCGGCGCGATTTTTGTTTCCGTTCAATCTGTCAAATTTTTGCTCATTCGAACACCGTCGGGAAAAATGACGAAATTGCCCCCGAAGCGATTTTTGTTTCCCATCAATCGGTCAAATTTGAGCCCATTTCGAAACCGTCGCGAAAAATGACGAAATCGCCCCCGGCGCGATTTTTGTTTCCCATCAATTAGTGAAATTTTAGACGATTCCAGCACCGTCGCGAAAAATGACGAAATTGCCCCCGGCGCGATTTTTGTTTCCGTTCAATCTGTCAAATTTTTGCTCATTCGAACACCGTTGGGAAAAATGACGAAATTGCCCCCGAAGCGATTTTTGTTTCCCATCAATCGGTCAAATTTGAGACCATTTCGACACCGTCGCGAAAAACGACGAAATCGCCAAGGACGCGATTTTTGTTTCCCATCAATCAGTCAAATTTTAGCCGATTTCGACACCGTCGCGAAAATGACGAAATTGCCCTTGGCGCGATTTTTGTTTCCGATCAATCTGTCAAATTTTTGCCCATTCCAACACAGTCGCGAAAAAAGACGAAATAGCCCCCGGCGCGATTTTGGTTTCCGATCAATCAGTCAAATTTTAGACCATTCCGACACCGTCGCGAAAAACGACGAAATTGCCCTCGGCGCGATTTTTATTTCCGATTAATCTGTCAAATTTTAGCCGATTTCGACACCGTCGTGAAAAATGACGAAATTGAGGCCGACGCGATTTTTGTTTTCGATCAATCTGTCAAATTTGAGCCGATTACGACGCCGTCGCGAAAAATGACGAAATTTACTCCGACGCAATTTTTGTTTCCGATCAATCTGTCAAATTTTTGCTCATTCCAACACCCTTGGGAAAAATGACAAAATTGCCCCCAACGGGATTTTTGTTTCCCATCAATCGGTCAAATTTGAACCCATTTCGACACCGTCGCGAAAAATAACGAAATCGCCCCCGACGCGATTATTGTTTCCCATCAATCAGTCAAATTTTTGCCGATTTAGACACCGTCGCGAAAAATAACGAAATTGCCCCCGGAGCTATTTTTGTTTCCGATCAATCTGTCAAATTTTGGCCCATTCCAACACAGTCGCGAAAAACGACGAAATAGCCCCCGGCGCGATTTTTGTTTCCGATCAATCAGTCAAATTTTAGACTATTCCGACACCGTCGTGAAAAACGACGAAATTGCCCTCGGCGCGATTTTTATTTCCGATTTATTTGTCAAATTTTAGCCGATTCCGACACCGTTGTGAAAAATGACGAAATTGTGCCCGACGCGATTTTTGTTTCCGATCAATCTGTCAAATTTGAGCCGATTCCGACACCGTCTCGAAAAATGACGAAATTGGCCCTGCGCAATTTTTGTTTCACATCAATCAGTCAAATTTTAAACGATTTCGACATTGTGGCGAAAAATGACGAAATTGCCCCCAGCGCGATTTTGGTTCCGATCAATCGGTCAAATTTGAGCCCATTTCGACACCGTCCCGAAAAATTACGAAATCGCACCCGGCGCGATTTTTGTTTCCCTTC
>NW_019237455.1:0-2009 GCF_002742605.1 Olea europaea var. sylvestris | reverse complement strand
TGCGAATTAGCAGTTTTAGAGGAATTAAAGTAGCGGTAACTAGATTGTATCCCTGAAACTTGTAAAAGAGAAAAATATTAAGGGCCTGTTTGGGAGGGATTTTTTTACTCCAAAAAATTGATTTTTTGACCGTTATTTCACTATTCTAGTCTTAATTTTTGACTTCTTCTCTTACAGATGAACCCCACTTTTCTTCCAATGGTCAAAAAATCAATTCTTAAAATCTCTCCCAATCGGGGCCTAAGCAGCAGAATCAGAAGATTTTCATTAGCTTGGGAAAACACTACAGCTAAATATAAATAAATATGCCCCATTTAAGGTATTTGATGAGGTGGTTGAACAAAATCACAATTTTCATTACTTCATAATGTACTAGGACTAAGTTTGATAATCATATCCTTTCAGATGAGCTGGTTTAACTCAAAAAAGCATGATTTTCGTACTTGTTCCAAAGTTTGGCTTGTAGTTCCATGATAAGATCAGCTTCCCCTTTGCTGTACTTCCCTCGTTTCAATCCAGGCTTGAGGTAATTCACCCACCGCAGTCTGCAACTCTTACCACTCCTTGCTAAACCTGAATCATATGCAACCCCATTATGAATATTTAGTTTAATGATAGTGTGATTAATTTTTAAGTTCTATTTATAAACCCATCACAACACACACACGCATGTATATATAAACCAACAAGTGTTATGAGTGCATATATTACAGATGTTCTGAAAAATCACATATCATTGTTAGTCTTTATGTAGATGATTTTTTGATATTTTGTTCAAATTTGCATGTTATAAATGAGACAAAAACATGTTTTGTGACCATTTTGATATAAACCATTTTGGTGAGACTAATTTCATTTTTGGTATCAAAATCATAAAAACGGGTGACGGTATTTTTTTTTATTTTTTATTTTTATGATGGGGGAACCCGTAGCTGCTACCTTTCGGGTGCTCATTGGGTAAACCCTCGGGCTGACGCAATAACTTGCAAACACGCTAGTCAGGTAAACAGCACTAGGTAAGCACTATGTGACAGACTCGACCGAGAAAGTATTTTTCTTGATCAGATACATTATGTTGACAGAATGTTGAAAGATATAATTATTATGATTGCATGTCGCTACTCCTTTTTATTCTAATGTTCGCTTATTTCCTGATAATAATGAAAATGATGTAATTAATCAAAAGGAATATGCTAGCATATTTGGAAGCATGCTTTATGCAACTGATTATACTTGACCTGACATTGCATATGTAGTAGGAATACTTAGCAAATTTCTAGCAACCTAGGAAGAGATCATGGGCATGCTATATAACATTTAATGAAATATTTATTTGGTACAAAAAATTATGACTCGTTTTATAAAAAGTATCATGCCGTACTTGAAGGATCCAATGATGCCAATTGGAATACTTTGTTAGGAGATTTTCTTTCTACCAATGGATATATTTTTACATTGGATGGTGATACTGTTAGGAAAATGTTGTAATTGGCAATCTGTGACCAAAAGGACCAATTTGTCAAGTTTGTAAAGTCAAGGACTAATTTGTAAAGGTCTAAAAGTTCAGGGGCTTGTGTTGCAATTTAACAAAAATTATGGTATAGGTCTAGGGTAAAGTTGGGTGCCTTGTAGATGAAAATGGCGCAAGATCACGCTAGAGTTTCGCCTTGACCTCGCTCGAACCTAAATAACAGAACTTATCTCGCTAGAGTTTCACCACTGCTTCGCTCGAGTGAAAGTGCGTCGCTAGAGTTTCGCCGGCACTTCACTTGAGCGACAGTGCTATCCGACTTTTGGTAATTTTCCTTCCTTGCAATTTTTAGACACTCCATACTACCAAAAATGACCTCATTTATATTCAAAAGTCCCTTTTTCATACACAACCTTTGGAAAAACACAATTGAAAGATTTTCCTTTCAACCAAATGATCAACTTCATAATTCCTTCTTTCCATCATATGTCTTATTGAAGAAAAACATCAAACACCTCTTAAAACAAAATACCTTTCA
>NW_019237454.1:680-2009 GCF_002742605.1 Olea europaea var. sylvestris | reverse complement strand
CCCCTTCGCGATTTTTGTTTCCCATCAATCAGTCAAATTTTAGCCGATTTCGACACCATCGCGAAAAATGACGAAATTGCCCCGGACGCGATTTTTGTTTCCGATCGATCTGTCAAATATGAGCCGATTTCGACACCGTCGCGAGAAATTACGAAATCGCCCCCGGTGCGATTTTTGTTTCCCATCAATCTGTCAAATTTTAGTCGATTTCGAAATCGTCACAAAAATGACGAAATTGCCCTGGCGCGATTTTTGTTTCCCATCAATCAGTCAAATTTTTTCCGATTCCGACACCGTCACGAAAAATGACGAAATTGCCCCTGCGCGATTTTAGTTTCCCATCAATCAGTCAAATTTTAGCCGATTTCGAGACCATCGCGAAAAATGACGAAATTGCCCCGGACGCGATTTTTGTTTCCGATCGATCTGTCAAATATGAGCCGATTTCGACACCATCGCGAGAAATTACGAAATCGCCCTCGGCGCGATTTTTGTTTCCCATCAATCACTCAAATTTTTCCGATTCCGACACTGTCACGAAAAATGACGAAATTGCCCCTGCGCGATTTTAGTTTCCCATCAATCAGTCAAATTTTAGCCGATTTCGAGACCATCGCGAAAAATGACGAAATTGCCCCGGACGCGATTTTTGTTTCCGATCGATCTGTCAAATATGAGCCTATTTCGACACCGTCGCGAGAAATTACGAAATCGCCCCCGGTGCGATTTTTGTTTCCCATCAATCGGTCAAATTTTATCCGATTCCGACACCGTCGCGAAAAACGACGAAACTGCCCCTGGCGCGATTTTTTTTTCCGATTGATCTGTCAAATTTTAGCCGATTCCGACACCGTTGTAAAAAATGACGAAATTGCGTCCGACGCGATTTTTGTTTCCGATCAATCTGTCAAATTTGAGCCAATTTCGACACCGTCGCGAAAAATTACGAATCGCCCCCGGCGAGATTTTTGTTTCCCATCAATCTGTCAAATTTTAGCCGATTCCGACACCGTTGCGAAAAATGACGAAATTGCCCCCCGCGCAATTTTTTTTTCCCATCAATCAGTCAAATTTTAGCCGATTCCGACTTCGTCACGAAAAATGACGAAATTGCCCCTGCGCGATTTTTGTTTCCCATCAATCAGTCAAATTTTAGCCGATTTCGACACTGTCGCGAAAAATGACGAAATTGCCCCTGGCACGAATTTTGTTTCCGATCAATCTGTCAAATTTGAGCTGATTACGACACCGTCGCGAGAAATTACGAAATCGCCCCCGGCGAGATTTTTGTTTCCCAACAATCAGTCAAATTTTAGCCGATTTCGACAT
>NW_019237454.1:0-199 GCF_002742605.1 Olea europaea var. sylvestris | reverse complement strand
CATCAAGCCGTCAAATTTGAGCCGATTTCGACACCGTCGCAAAAAATGACGAAATTGCCCCTGCGCGATTTTTGTTTCCCGTCGATCTGTCAAATTTGAGCCAATTTCGACACCGCCGTGAAAAATTAAGAAATCGCCCCCGGCGCAATTTTTGTTTCCCAACAATCAGTCAAATTTTAGCCGATTGCGACTCCGTCAC
>NW_019237453.1:0-2009 GCF_002742605.1 Olea europaea var. sylvestris | reverse complement strand
CGTTTTGGATTGAACTCACAACTTCGTCGTGACGTATGAGGGATTTTGGCCACTTTTCGAAAGAATGAGCACTTGCATATTTGCAACGCTTGGAGAGTTGGCGTACGAAGAATTCAGCGTAACTTTTGCACACGGTGTCCGTCTCGGGCCCGTAAGTACTTTTTGGAAGTGTAGCGACCGTTTTGGATTGAACTCATAACTTCTTCGTGACGTATGAGGGATTTTAGTGATTTTTCGAAAGAATGAGCACTTGGATATTTGGAATGCTTGGAGAGTCGGCGTACGAAGAATTGAGCGAAACTTTTGTCCATGGTGTCCGTTTCGGACCCATAAGTACTTTTTGGAAATGTAGCGACTGTTTTGGATTGAACTTAAGACTTCGTCGTGACGTATGAGGGATTTTAGCCTTTTTTCGAAAGAATGAGCAATTGCATATTTGGAACGCTTGGATGGTAGGCGTACGAAGAATTGAGAGTAACTTTTGCACACGGTGTCCGTTTCGGGCCCATAAGTACTTTTTGAAAATGTAGCAACCATTTTGGATTGAACTCACGACTTCGTCGTGACGTATGAGGGATTTTAGTGATTTTTCAAAAGAATGAGCACTTGCATATTTGGAACGCTTGGATAGTCGGCGTACGGCGAATTGAGCGTAAGTTTTGCACACGGTGTCCGTTTCGGGCCCATAAGTGCTTTTTGGAAATGTAGCGATCATTTTCGATTGAACATAAGACTTCGTCGTGACGTATGAGGGATTTCGGCCATTTTTTGAAAGAATGAGCACTTGCATATTTGGAACGCTTGGAGAGTCGGCGTACGAAGAATTCAGCGTTACTTTTGCACACAGTGTCCGATTCGGGCCCATAAGTACTTTTTGGAAATGTAACGACCGTTTTGGATTGAACTCACAACTTCGTCGTGACGCATGAGGGATCTTAACAATTTTTCAGAAGAATGAGCTTTTGGATATTTGGAACGCTTGGAGAGTCGGCGTACGAAAAATTGAGCTTAACTTTTGTCCACGGTGTCCGTTTCGAGCCCATAAGTACTTTTTGGAAATGTAGCGACCGTTTCGGATTGAACTCAAAACTTCATCGTGACGTATGAGGGAATTTAGCGATTTTTCGAAAGAATGAGCACTTGCATATTTGGAACGGTTGGATAGTCGGCGTACGGAGAATTGAGCGTAACTTTTGCACACGGTGTCCGTTTTGGGCCCATAAGTACTTTTTGGAAATGTAGCGACCGTTTTGGATTGAACTTAAGACTTCGTCGTGACGTATGAGGGATTTTAGTTATTTTTCAAAAGAATGAGTACTTGCATATTTGGAAAGCTTGGATAGTCAGCGTACGAAAAATTTAGCGTAACTTTTGCACACGGTGTCCGTTTCGGGCCCATAAGTACTTTTTGGAAATGTAACGACCGTTTTGGATTGAACTCACAACTTAGTCGTGACGTATGAGGGCTTTTAGCGATTTTTCGAAAGAATGAGCTCTTGGATATTTGGAACGCTTGGAGAGTCGGCGTACGAAAAATTGAGCTTAACTTTTGTCCACGGTGTCCATTTCGGGCCCAAAAGTACTTTTTGGAAATGTAGCTACCGTTTTAGATTGAACTCAAAACTTCATCGTGACGTATGAGGGATTTTAGCAATTTTTCGAAAGAATGAGCACTTGCATATTTGGAACGCTTGGGTAGTCGGCGTACGGAGAATTGAGCGTAACTTTTGCTCACGGTGTCCGTTTCGGGCCCATAAGTACCTTTTGAAAATGTAGCGACCGTTTTGGATTGAACTTAAGACTTCGTCGTGACGTATGAGGGATTTTAGCCATTTTTCAAAAGAATGAGCATCTGCATATTTGGAACGCTTGGATAGTCAGCGTACGGAGAATCGAGCGTAAATTTTGCACACGTTGACCGTTTCCGGCCCATAAGTACTTTTTGGAAATGTAGCGACCATTTTGGATTGAACTTAAGACTTCATCGTGACGTATGAGGGATTTCGACC
>NW_019237452.1:0-2009 GCF_002742605.1 Olea europaea var. sylvestris | reverse complement strand
GTTTGCACACGGTGTCCATTTTGGGCCCACAAGAACTTTTTGGAAATGTAGCGACCGTTTTGGATTGAACTCACAACTTCGTCGTGACGTATGAAGGATTTTGTCCATTTTTTGAAAGAATGAGCACTTGTATATTTAGAACGCTTGGGGAGTCGACGGACGAAGAATTGAGCGTAACTTTTGCACACGGTGTCCGTTTTTGGCCCACAAGAACTTTTTTGAAAATGTAGCGACCGTTTTGGATTGAGCTCACAACTTCATCGTGACGTACGAGGGATTTTGGCCATTTTTCAAAAGAATGAGCGCTTGTATATTCAGAACGCTTGGAGAGTCGGCTGACGAAGAATTGAGCGTAACTTTTGCACACGGTGTCCGTTTTGGGCCGACAAGAACTTTTTGGAAATTTAGCGACCGTTTTGGATTGAACTCTCCACTTCATCCTAACGTATGAGGGATTTTGGCCATTTTTTGAAAGAATGGTCACTTGCATCTTTGGAACGCTTGGAGAGTCAGCGGACGAAGAATTGAGCGTAACTTTTGCACACGGTGTCCGTTTTGGGCCCATAAGAACTTTTTGGAAATGTAGCGGCCGTTTTGGATTGAACTCACCACTTCGTCGTGACGTACTAGGGATTTTGTCGATTTTTCAAAAGAATGATCACTTGCATGTTTGGAACGCTTGGATTGTCGACAGACGAATAATTAAGCATAACCTTTGCACACGGTGTCCGTTTTGGGTCCATGGAAACTTTTTGGAAATGTAGCGGCCGTTTTGGATTGAACTCACCACTTCGTCGTGACGTACGAGGGATTTTGGCGATTTTTTGAAAGAATGAGCACTTGCATATTTAGAACGCTTGGAGAGTCAGCGGACGAAGAATTGAGCGTAACTTTTGCACACGGTGTGCGTTTTGGGCCCATAAGAACTTTTTGAAAATGTAGCGACCGTTTTGGATTGAGCTAACCACTTCGTCGTGACGTACGAGGGATTTTGGTGATTTTTCGAAAGAATTAGCACTTGCATATTTGGAAAGCTTGGATTGTCGACGTACGAAAATTGAGCGTACTTTTGCACACGGTGTCCGTTTTGGGCCCATAAGTACTTTTGAAAATGTAGCGATCGTTTTGGACTGAACACACAACTTCATCGTGATGTAAGAGGGATTTTCACCATTTTTCGAATGAATGAACACTTGTATATTTAGGACGCTTGGAGAGTCGGCGGACGAAGAATTGAGCATAAGTTTTGCACACGGTGTCCGTTTTGGGCCCACAAGAACTTTTTGGACATGTAGCGATCGTTTTGGATTGAACTCACCACTTCGTCATGATGTATGAGGGATTTCAGCCATTATTCGAAAGAATGAGCACTTGCATATTTGGAACGCTACGATTGTCGACGTACGAAGAATTGAGCGTGACTTTTGCACACGGTGTCTGTTTTGGGCCCATAAGTACTTTTTGGAAATGTAACGACCGTTTTGGATTGAACTCACAACTTCATCGTGACGTACGAGTAATTTTGGCCAATTTTCGAAAGATTGAGCACTTGCATATTTGGAACGCTTGGATTGTCGGCGTACGAAGAATTGAGCGTAACTTTTGCACACGGTGTCCGTTTTGGGCCCATAAGTACTTTTGAAAATGTAGCGATCGTTTTGGACTGAACACACAACTTCATCGTGATGTAAGAGGGATTTTTGCCATTTTTCGAAAGAATGAGCACTTGTATATTTAGGACGCTTGGAGAGTCGGCGGACGAAGAATTGAGCGTAACTTTTGCCCAGGTGTCCGCTTTGGGCCCACAAGAACTTTTTGGAAATGTAGCGACCATTTTTGATTGAACTCACAACTTCATCGCGATGTATGAGGGATTTTGGCAATTTTTCAAAAGAATGTGCACTTGCATATTTAGAATGCTTGGAGAGTCGACGTACGAAGAATTGAGCGTAACTTTTACACACGGTGTCTATTTTGGGCCCATAAGTACTTTTTGGAAATGTAGCGAC
>NW_019237451.1:0-2010 GCF_002742605.1 Olea europaea var. sylvestris | reverse complement strand
GTGTTCAAAAGCTTAGTAATAATCTTATTGAACACTGTGCATAAACTGATTGGTTTGAATTCAGTCCATCTGCAAGCACCATCTTTCTTAGGTAGCAACACAATAGAAGTAGCAGCAAAACCCCGTGGAAGATGACCACCATCAAAGAAATCCAATATCCCAACAATGCTGGAAGAATAGGGATGAGAAGCCATCCGGACCAGCGATATTGTCAGCATCAATACTGAAAACTGCCTCCCGTACCTCATGAATCAAAGGGGGGCGATTTAGTACTAGATTATCATCCACCGTCAATAGCCTCGAAATGACATCAGAACGGTGTGGTCCAAGGGTTGTGGAGGAGCAGATAAGAGATCCTGGTAGAAAGCAACAGCCGAGGTCTGAATATCAGTAGGAGTAGATAACACTTCCCCCGCCTGTGTCCTGATAGACCTGATACGCGATTTGATCCTACGACCGTGAACCATCGCATGAAAATATCGAGTATTGTGATCACCCTCACATGCCCAACGTGAACCGGCCTTTTGCTTCCAAAAGCCCTCCTCAATAGACAAGGTCCGGTTCAAAACTGCCTGGGCCTGATGTAGTAAGTTACGGTGCTCCGGTGTAGGATCTCTATCATATATTATCTCAGCCTAATCAACCCCGACCTCAGTATCGCGCACCCGCTGGAGAATATCTCCAAATACATGTCGGTTCCACCAGCGCAGACCCTGTTTCAGCCAGAAGAACTTCTCCCAAAGAGCGGTCATCCCTGTGAGATGAGTAGGAAGCGACTACTTCTGGGAGACAAAGGCTAGAAAATCATGGTGCTTGGTCCAAACATTGAGGAATCTGAACGGTCTAGGCCCCAAATCATCATCAGAAACCCACTGAAGCAGTAAAGGAGAGTGATCGATGAAGTCCGATTCAAGTGTTTCACTGTAAGCTGTCGACAAAAAGCTACAGCTGTAGAATTAATAAGTACCCTATCCAATCTCTTTCTGACCCGACCATTGGTCCAAGTATATCGGTTTCCAATGAAACCTGCATCCTCTAAACCACAGTCTAACATCATATCAGAGAAAGCAATAGTGCCACGATTATGGGTATTATGACCAGTGCGCTCTCCATCATGTGTAATAACATTAAAGTCTCCTCCAACTAGCCAAGGATCGTCCATATCGTGGGAGATGTGGTGAAGACCTGCCCACAAATCTCTCCTGATAGTAGCATCGCATGACGCATAGACTGGAGTCAAATAGATAGCACGCGCTAGTCTGGGATCCTCAACTCTAACGTGAAGAAACTGGGGATGATCAACAATAACAGTAACATTAGTCCCCGAATTCCAGAAAAACCAGATCTTATTCGATTCATTCTTAGCTCCCATGTCGAAGCGCAGATAGCGTCGTGTATATGCAAAATTCTGCCGCAAAATAAAAGGCTCCAGTAGAACTAGAAGATAAACCTGATGAAGCTGTAAAAGTTTCTTCAGGCGCCGACGAGTAGCTACACTAGCTATACCTCTCACATTCCAAATGATGGCATTCATAGGGAAGGAGAATGTGAGGAGGTATCATGTGACTGACTCCGAGTGATCCTTCGGCTCGGATGTGGAGTATCAGTAGCCCGTGGGTGTCTCTTCCGAACAACTGGGATAAATCCATCTTCCTCTGTCCTCTCATCCAAACCCACCAAGTCATCAGAAGAAGATCTTCGAAAAGGTCCCTGCTGGTGAACCTCAATCTGAGGTGAGCCCTCTGTGTCTGAATGCGCTGACTGCAGAGATGGAATAGATGCCTCCACATTTTGATGACAAACAGGAGGAGAAGAAGTGGAAATATGTGCCTGAGACCTACCCGGTGTCGGGCCTGGAATGTAAGGAGCTCTGCTGACTGTGTCTGCTATAGAATTCTGTGTCTGTGGCCTCTTCAAGATCTCTTCTAACATAGGATCATAAAACGGAGTGATAGGTGGACTGATAGCCTGAGCAGGAGCTGAAGGAGTGGTAGATGTAACTGGATCTAC
>NW_019237450.1:277-2010 GCF_002742605.1 Olea europaea var. sylvestris | reverse complement strand
GAAACAAAAATCGTGCCAGGGGTAATTTCGTCATTTTTCGCGACGGTGTCGGAATGGACTAAAATTCGACAGGTTGATCGGACCCAAAAATCGCGCCAGGGGCAATTTCGTCATTTCTCGCGACGGTGTCGGAATATGCTAAAATTTGACAGGTTGATCGGAAACAAAAATCGTGCCAGGGGTAATTTCGTCATTTTTCGCGACGGTGTCGGAATGGGCTAAAATTCGACAGGTAGATCGGACACAAAAATCTCGCCAGGGGTAATTTTGTCATTTTTCGCGACGGTGTCGAAATGGGGTAAAATTGGACAGGTTGATCGGAAACAAAAACCGCCCCAAGGGCAATTTAGTCATTTTTCGTGACGGAGTCGGATTGGGCTAAAATTGGACAGGTTGATCGGAAACAAAAATCGCCCCAAGGGCAATTTAGTCATTTTTCGCGACGGAGTCGGATTGGGCTAAAATTGGACAGGTTGATCGGAAACAAAAATCGCGCCAGGGGGAATTTCGTCATTTTTCGCGACGGTGTCGGAATGGGCTAAAATTCGATAGGTTGATCGGAAACAAAAATCGCGCCAGGGGGAATTTCGTCATTTTTCGCGACGGTGTCGGAATGGGCTAAAATTCGATAGGTAGATCGGACACAAAAATCGCGCCAGGGGTAATTTCGTCATTTTTCGAGACGGTGTCGGAATGGGCTAAAATTTAACAGGTTGATCGGAAACAAAAATCGTGCCAGGGGAATTTCGTCATTTTTCGACGGTGTCGGAATGGGCTAAAATTTGACATGTTGATAGGAAACAAAAATCGTGCCAGGGGTAATTTCGTCATTTTTCGCGATGGTGTCGGAATGGGCTAAAATTCGATAAGTAGATCGGACACAAAAATCGTGCCGGGGGTAATTTCGTCATTTTTCGCGACGGTGTCAGAATGGGGTAAAATTCGACACGTAGATCGGACACAAAAATCGCGCCAGGGATAATTTCGTCATTTTTCGCGACAGTATCGGAATGGGCTAAAATTTGACAGGTTCATCGGAAACAAAAATCGTGGCAGGGGTAATTTCGTCATTTTTCGCGACGGTGTCGGAATGGGCTAAAATTCGATAAGTAGATCGGACACAAAAATCGTGCCGGGGGTAATGTCGTCATTTTTCGCGACGGTGTCGGAATGGGCTAAAATTCGATAAGTAGATCGGACACAAAAATCGTGCCGGGGGTAATGTCGTCATTTTTCGCGACGGTGTCGGAATGGGCTAAAATTCGATAAGTAGATCGGACACAAAAATCGTGCCGGGGGTAATGTCGTCATTTTTCGCGACGGTGTCGGAATGGGCTAAAATTCGATAAGTAGATCGGACACAAAAATCGTGCCGGGGGTAATGTCGTCATTTTTCGCGACGGTGTCGGAATGGACTTAAATTTGACAGGTTGATCGGAAACAAAAATCGCGCCAGGGGTAATTTTGTCATTTTTCGCGACGGTGTCGGAATGGGCTAAAATTCGACAGTTAGATCGGACACAAAAATCGCGCCAGGGGTAATTTCGTCATTTCTCGCAACGGTGTCGAAATGGGGTAAAATTGGACAGTTTAATAGGAAACATAAACCGCCCCAAGGGCAATTTAGTCATTTTTCGCGACGGAGTCGGATTGGGCTAAAAATTAGACAGGTTGATCGGAAACAAAAATCGTGCCAGGGGTAATTTCGTCATTTTTCGCGACGGTGTCGGAAT
>NW_019237450.1:0-265 GCF_002742605.1 Olea europaea var. sylvestris | reverse complement strand
TTATATGATGAAAGAAAAAAAAAAAAAAAAAAAAAAAAAAAAAAAAAAAACCCCCCCCGGGTTTGTATTTGCGTCTTTTTCCGCGACGGTGTCGGAATGGGCTAAAATTCTACAGGTTGATCGGACACAAAAATCGCGCTAGGGGCAATTTCGTCATTTTTCGCGACGGTGTCAGAATGGGGTAAAATTCGACAGGTTGATCGGAAACAAAAATCGTGCCAGGGGAATTTCGACAGTTTTCGCGACGGTGTCGGAATGGGCTAAA
>NW_019237449.1:0-2010 GCF_002742605.1 Olea europaea var. sylvestris | reverse complement strand
CTGTCAAATTTGAGCCCATTCCGACACAGTCGAGAAAAATGACGAAATTGCCGCCGGCGCGATTTTTACTTCCGATCAAACTGAAAAATTTCAGTCAATTCCGACACAGTCGAGAAAAATGACGAAATTGCCGTCGGCACGATTTTTGTTTCCCATTAACCAGTCAAATTTAACCAATTCCGACACAGTCGCGAGAAATGAGGAAATTACACCCGGCGCTATTTTTGTTCCTGATCAACTTGTCGAATTTGAGCCCCGCGGTTTTTGTTCCCGATCAACCTGTCAAATTTGAGCCCATTTCGACACCGTCGAGAAAAATGACGAAATTGCCCCCAGCACGACTTTTATTTCAGATCAAACGGCCAAATTTCAGCCAATTTTGACACAGTCGAGAAAATGACGAAATTGCCCCCGGCGCGATTTTTGTTTCCGATCAACCAGTCAAATTTTAGCCAATTCCGACACAGTCGCGAAAAATGACGAAAATACACCCGGCGCGGTTTTTGTTCACGATAAACCTATCAAATTTGAGCCCATTCCGACACAGTCGAGAAAAATGACGAAATTTCCCCCGGCGCGATTTTTGTTTACGATCAACAAGTCAAATTTTAGCCAATTCCGACACAGTCGCGAAAAATAACAAAATTACACCCGACGCGGTTTTTGTTCCCGATGAACCAGTCAAATTTGAGCCCATTCCGACACAGTCGCGAAAAATGACGAAATTGCCAGCTGCGCGATTTTTGTTTCCGATCAACCTGTCAAATTTTAACCCATTCTGATACAGTCGCAAAAAATAACGAAATTGCCCCCGGCGCGATTTTTGTTTCCGATCAACCTGTCAAATTTGAGCCCATTCCGACACAGTCGAGAAAAATGATGAAATTGCCCCCGGCGCGATTTTTATTTCTAGATCAAACTGCCAAATTTCAGCCAATTCCGACACAGTTGAGAAAAATGACGAAATTGCCCCCGACGCGGATTTTGTTTCCGATCAACATTCGAATTTTAGCCAATTCCGACACAGTCGCGACAAATGACGAAATTACACCCAGCGCGATTTTTGTTCCCGATCAACCTGTCAAATTTGAGCCCATTCCGACACAGTCGAGAAAAATGACGAAATTGCGGCCGGCGCGATTTTTATTTCCAATCAAACTGAAAAATTTCAACCAATTCCGACACAGTCCAGAAAAATGACGAAATTGCCCTCGGCACGATTTTTGTTTCCGATCAACCAGTCAAATTTAACCAATTTCGACACAGTCGCGAGAAATGACGAAATTACACCCGGCGCAATTTTTGTTCCTGATCAACTTGTCGAATTTGAGCCCATTCCGACACAGTCGCGAGAAATGACGAAATTACCCCCGGCGCAATTTTTGTTCCTGATCAACTTGTCGAATTTGAGCCCATTCCGACACAGTCGCGAGAAATGACGAAATTACCCCCGGCGCAATTTTTGTTCCTGATCAACTTGTCGAATTTGAGCCCATTCCGACACAGTCGCGAGAAATGACGAAATTACCCCCGGCGCAATTTTTGTTCCTGATCAACTTGTCGAATTTGAGCCCATTCCGACACAGTCGCGAGAAATGACGAAATTACCCCCGGCGCAATTTTTGTTCCTGATCAACTTGTCGAATTTGAGCCCATTCCGACACAGTCGCGAGAAATGACGAAATTACCCCCGGCGCAATTTTTGTTCCTGATCAACTTGTCGAATTTGAGCCCATTCCGACACAGTCGCGAGAAATGACGAAATTACACCCGGAGCTATTTTTGTTCCCGACCAACCTGTCAAATTTGAGCCAATTCAGGCACAGTCGAGAAAAATGACGAAATTGCCGGCGTCGCGATTTTTATTTCCGATCAAACGGCCAAATTTCAGCCAATTCCGACACAGTCAAGAAAAATGACGAAATTGCCCACGACGCGATTTTTGTTCCCGATCAAACCGTCAAATTTGAGCCCATTCTGACACAGTCGAGAAAAATGACGAAATTACCC
>NW_019237448.1:0-2010 GCF_002742605.1 Olea europaea var. sylvestris | reverse complement strand
TGGGACTTTGTCTCAAGAGGTTTGTCCTTTACACAATCGTCTGATCCCTTTTAATTGTTAGCGACTAACCCGCGCGAAACAATGTTAATTTAAAGTGATGTATCAATGAATTATTGAATGATTAGCAAGTTGGATAGTAGATCGCAACTTATCAAACTAGATTCAGTGCCTATTCAATAGTGATTTTGAGAATTGATTTTTTGACCGTTTAGAGAAAAATGGGGACCACTTATGAGAGAAAAAGTCAAAAATTATGACTGAAATAGTGAAATAACGGTCAAAAATCAATTCTTTGAGGGTGAAAAATCACTCCCAAATGGGGGCCTCAATTTTGTTTTGTCTTGCTAATTTCATAATCAAAAGGAGTATTTAATTTTAGCCCATGTTTGGTTTAATTTAAAAGTAAAATTTTTAACATATTTTGATAGAAAGTAATAAATATATAATTAAAAAATTAATGAAAATTGGTTCTTTTCATGATTTTGAGGACTACACCATGTGAGTTAGCCCTTCCACTTTGGCATAGTTCTAGTTTGTATTTGTAGTGAATGGACATATCAAACAAAGACAATCAATCATTGCCGAATCTTCCGTTTTTTCAGTCATAGAGCTCTCGACCGAGTTATTTAGATTCTGGAATTTCAACTCTACTTGGCAGTTTCAATTCGTCCGTTACAAAATGTGGTACGAGTCCATATCTCATTCCATGAAATGTGTTGTTAAAATTGATTACTGACTTATCAACTTTATAAGTGAAACCCAAAATGAGCTTGATGTGTAATGGTAAACGGTTGAGAATTGTTACGATAAAAAATCGAGAATGACAAGTAAGATTAAAGCTAGACAATTGAGAATTGATGGTTATGATTTAGAAGTGGAATAATTCTGTAACTGTAACTTTATTTGCTTGGCAATATACTGAAAAAATACTCAAATGTATTTCTCGTGCTAATTTCATACTTATACGAGTATCTAGATTTTTGTTTAATTTTCTGTGGCGTTTACATCTTAACTTTTACTTTTTAATTTAAATCTCTGTCTAGAGATGGGTTACATGAAATGAAAAATAAATTAGAAATATAAGAATAAAGAAAATTGCACTCACGCCTTAATTAAAAAAAGAAAAAAAAATTCTTCACCAATCCAATCATAATTGGTCCGTCGCCACCCAATATGCAACAAAATCTAATTTACTTGCGAAGGAGAATGATATATTTGTTTACATAATTTATTTTGTGTTGAAGTGCAAATTATTCCTCATTAACATACATGATTCTTGATGCTAACTTTTATATTGTTCTCCATTGATATACATGATTCTTGATGCAAGATTTTATGTTTATATTCCATATGATAACTTGGGATCTCTTTATTTTTCTTGACATGAATAAGGTGTTCAATAAACTAAAAGATCAAGGGAAATTTAGAAATCAATTTTAATTCTAAGATAATTTTATGGTCCTTGTTTGAACCACATTCTTTAAAACCTATTTTTCATCTAACACAATTTTTCAACCACATTCTCTCAATAAAAAATTTTTATATATAAATTCAAAACTTTTTTCTTACTATATAATCACATATTCTTCCACCAAAAAAAAAAAAGAAAAAAAAAACTTATTCTCGAAAAATGGGGCTCAAATAGGTACATAATTTCCTTAAAAAATATCATTAATGGTTTTTTTTTTTTTTTAACAAACATTAATCCTTTTCCTGTATAGCTATTGCATGTGTAAATATTATTCATGTTTCAGATGCGATAAAAAAACAATTGATCATAGGACTGGACATGATCCTTTTCTAAAGAGAATTGAATCGAACCCGAATTTTAAGATATTTAATAAGTGGAACTATCGGGTCCAAATTTAATTATGAAATCAAACAAGTTTGGTTTGGTTCCGTTCGATTCGATTCCTAGATTCCATAGAATAATCAAATTTTTTTAATATTTACAACAACTCTACACTATATTAATTCAACTAATGAGATGTTTGATTCTAACTTTTACAA
>NW_019237447.1:144953-146444 GCF_002742605.1 Olea europaea var. sylvestris | reverse complement strand
GGAGAGTCATATGGAGATTAACATGGATATGTCAAATTCTTGCTTATTTGTACATCAAACTCCTTATAGGCTTAAAAATTTTGAATAAATTTGGCATGATTGATTCCAAATCTACTTTTGTGCCTCTTGGAAACCATTTGATTTTGTCAAATGCATAATCACTTGCTAATGATGAGAAAAAAGATTTTATAAGAAAAGTTCCTTATTCAAATGTAATTGGCTTTTTTATGTACCTGATGGTATGCACTAAGCCAAATTTGGCTTTCATTATTAATGTGTTAAGTAGGTACATGTCTAATCTTGATCCTAAACATTGAGCAGCGTTAAAACATTATGCGATTCTTGTGTGATAATGGGTGATAACAACACAAGAAGTAGCTATTAGTTTGCTAAGTGTATAAACGTTGTGTGATTCTTGTGTGAGTTGAAAATCACAACTCCAATATACTCTTGCTTTTCAAGTATATAGTTGCCAGTACAGCTATTATACAAGGAGTTTAATTAATTAACTGAGTATCTTAAGGGATAATACAATTGTATACTCTGATATTAATTTTGTCATCTATTTGTGTAAAAGTCGTGTGTTTCATAAAAGTACTAAACATATAGATGATATGCTATATTTTATTAGAGATCCAATATCTCGAGATTAGATAAAATTTGAGAAAGTGCATTCAAATTATACCCCTTCAAATATGGGCACTAAGGTACTTCCCTTGATAAAATGTAGATCAGCTCTTACACTTCTAAACATTGGTATAGGTATGCGGCGTTTTAATTTGTTTTGAAATCACATCGTAGGACTACTAAACTAGTTTTTTTTCTCTTGCAAGTGTACCTGGCATCAAGATGGATGTTTATTGGATACGTTGATACCAAATACAAACCCAGAGTGGTGATGATTAGTCGGGATACGAAGTATTCATAGGCGTCGTTAGAAGCCTAGAATTGAATACAATAATTATTATCGGTCCAAAACCACATTCGGTAAGCAAGAATCTTGCTAATGGGCAATTAGACATGTTAATGGGCTCGACCCATTGCTCTTGACCCATTTACTTGACCTCTCTTTTGTCTCTCTATATATTGTTGCCTCATTCGTGGTGACTTAATGAGAGAAAACAACTGCCTTCTTTCTGGTCCTCACTCGTGGCTGCCTTCTCTTGTTTCTTTGTGCGACTGCCTTTTCTTTTTCACTCCACCCCTTTGTTTGGCACACCTGTGGCTACTCAATCTCACTTCCTTTCAGCCCCTTCATGTGGTTACTTCTAGCTGGTTCTTTGAGCTTTCGATTTGGACTATTCCTTTGCGGATCTTGTGTGAAATTCTTAGCTTAATCAAGAGTGGTGTTGCTTTGTGGTTTTGAGTTGATCTGAGCCCTATGATATCCATCCATTGGTGCAACATGATTTTGCAAAGAGAAGTATTGTTCTTGCAATTTACAGTTTTTTTTTTCTTCTTCTTCTTTTTTTTTTTTTTTTTTTTTTAAAT
>NW_019237447.1:134704-136248 GCF_002742605.1 Olea europaea var. sylvestris | reverse complement strand
TATTATTTTACCAAATAATATAAAATTATATATTGACGATACACTTTATTCTAGTAAATTAGCAAATTCTAAAGAAATTTACTTAGTTTAAAAGATATTCGTTGTAATGCATATCACATTGAGACGATGCAAGAAAATAATATTGAATATCTTTGTATAACTTCTTTTGTATCTGGTCAGAAGTAAATAAATTAAAAACTTCATACACTTCCATATGGCATGTATTATACATTTTATAAAAATGGTTGAATCAAATATTCGCGAACCATAAGTTTGTTGACATTAAAATTTTTATCCTTTGGCATGATCGACTTGGACATCCAGGAACTGTAATGATACATCGAATAATAAATAACTCACATGGACATTCATTAAAGAGATAGAAGACTTTTACCTAATGATTATTCATGTATAACTTGTTCATAAGACAAGTTAATCATTAGACATTCGACTACAAATGTCAATATTGAATCTCCAACTTTATTGAAAAGAATTCATGGAGATGTGTGGCTAATACGCTTACTATGTGGACAATTTCATTATTTTATAGTGTTAATTGATTCTTCTATTAGATGGTCACATATATGTTTACGTTTCTTTAGGAATATAGCATTTGCTAGACTACTAGCTTGAATCTTAAAATTACGAGTGCAATTCTCCGATTATTTAATCAAGACTATTCGTCTGAATCATGCTGGTAATTTAGATCAAAAGCATTCGACGATTATTTTATGTCAATTGGGATTGTAATTGAACATTCGATTGCGATTGTCCATACACAAAAATAGTTTAGCGGATTCGTTTATTAAATGTCCATAACTTATTTCTAGACCAATACTTATGAAAACAAACCTCTAGCTTCTGTTTGGAGTTATGCCATATTACATGTTGAATCATTGATTTGTATAAGACCAATGGCCTATTATCAATATTCACCATTGTAACTTGCATATGGTCATGAACCTAATATTTCTCACCTATGAATTTTTTGTTGTGCTGTCCAAGTCTCTATTTCACTTCCACAACGTATTAAAATGGGTTCCCAATGAAGATGTGAGTTTTATGTGGGTTTTGATTCACTATCTATTATTAGATATTTTGAACTTTTAATGGATGATTTATTTATTGCACGTTTTGTAGATTGTCATTTTGATAAAATGAATTTCCCAACTTTTGGAGGGTAAAAATTACATCTTGAAAAAAATTAGGTAAAATTTATTGGAATGAAACTCTATCTCTCTTTGATCTTCGTAGCAATTAATGTGAGTAAGATGTTGAAAAATCATTCATTTAAAAAAAGTTGTAAATCAATTACCTAATGTACTCGTTGACAAAAAAATGACAATCATATGTTCCAGTAGAAAAATACTCCAAGAAAAATTGATGTCCCTATAGGACAATAACATTAGAAAAGATTAATTATTCAAATATTGAAAATATAGTTCCTGAAAAACCACAAGTTTACGAAATAACGAGATTTCAATAAATTATATGTTATCCTATAAATTATGGAATGGAACAATGTTGTAATAGACAATATTTTA
>NW_019237447.1:19828-133345 GCF_002742605.1 Olea europaea var. sylvestris | reverse complement strand
CTGTTCCAAATAAAATGTTAGAATAAAAGTTATAATCGATTGAAAGGTTTAGAACCACAACTGCAATTATTTCAAAATATAATCGAGGCAGTTAACAGGATAGATGACGAAAAAATCCTAGACAGCCTAGCCATGTTGAAATAATTTACTTTGAAAAATCACTGCTAGCTAAAAATAGTCATTGCAACAAAGATTGCATCATATAGTTATTTGAGTTATGTTATAAAGGAGTTGAAACGAGAGATAATCATGTTAATTTATAAAATGTAAGAAATCTTCGAGCAAGAGAGAAAATGACAAGTTGAACAAGATCAACTGAATACAACCAAAGACTAAGCAAAATTTACCATTGCTTCCCATATAATGAGATTAGAGCACTCGAGAACTCCAATTGCCACATTCATGGACTACAGTTAGTTTTCTATGACCTTAAGTTGACGTCACCTTTTTCCCTTCTTCTTTAGGACAACTTTTTAGTTGAATCCACATCATTAGTAATGCCATGCATGTCCTCAGAAGTAGAGTTTTCAGAAGCAGTGATACCAGTTGAATATTTTTTTATTCTCAAAGAGATGAGAATGCTTGATAAGATCCCAAGAAGAGGAAAGACATATGACCAGATCTGGGATCTCTGTGAGCCAGACGCTGAAGCTACAGCAGTACTTGCAAGGCTGCCAATAGAAGTATTTTGCAAGATCATGGGTAGGCAGCCAATTGCTGTTGGAAGCAAAAAATCCACAAGAAACGAAACCTCTGTTGCAGCCAATGCATAGTTAATTACGTAGGATGGCACAGGTGAGAAACGGGCAAGAAGAACAAATCTCCATCCATCTCGCTCCACTCCCTTGGAAAGCAGGTGAAAGTACTTATTTCTCTGAGTCCATTTCGCTGCAGAGCTAGAACTTCTGAAGATAAGCCTGCCAAAGAAACACAGATGATTCAGATAAGCAGGATACAGTGTGTACACACATTAACACATGCATGGGTTGACAGATAATAAGTAACTGCGTGGGGGTAAGAGCGAGAGAGGGAATAATGCCTCGTATTTTAGATAAAGGAGTACAAGGTTATCATCAATAGATGGGGGGAGGGGTGAAATATTTGATCCCCTTTTAAAGAAGAAAAGGGGGGAAAAATGTTTATCATCAACAGATGGTATTAAAAATTCACTCATCACATACTTCCAATAGATTGTAGTCGACCTTCGAACTTAAGTTTTCTTCGACATATTGACCTATATTAGAATATATCACCGACGACCAATGGCACTTAAGACAACCAGACAACCCAAACAAAATTCAAATTCTCAGATCGTCTTGGAGAGTAAACAAAGAAAAAGACAGCCCATCCCAAACAGAAAAAACTAAACATAGCATTATTCAAACTGCAGAAGAATAATCTCTCAAAGACAAACAACAGCCATGGAAAAAACTGCATACCATCCAAAGTGTAGAAGTGATCAGATTGAAAAAGGATCACAATTATCAACTCATAAATCAAAGAGTAAACTGATGGAGATCCAATTAGATACTCCCTTGAAGACTTACCAAGATTGGACACTTATTTTACGAAGAAAATTATTAAATTATGTTGAGAGATTTTCTTTTATTTACCTTTGTTAGTTCAGCCTCGTTTGGGAAGAATTTATAAACGGTTTAATTTTTAAATAGATAGAAATGAATGATGGAGTTCAAAATGAAGTTTGACATTTATAAATTAGCCAAATGGAGGCTTAATAGTGTTGCTTATTTACGAGACGTTCAACTGTAAGTACAAGTAGGATTTACATTGTAACACAGACTTTGATTATTGAATAAAAACTATTCTCTCTCTCTCTCTCTCTCACACCTTTTTCTTTCCACTTCTTTCTCTCTGTTCTCTCCCTTTTCTCTTCTTCGCCTTCTCCTACAATTCTAGTTCTTGTTAAGAGCCTCTGTTGTCAAATACCTTGCCTTACTATCCCCACTGACATCAAAATTGACTTATTAATAGAACATATAACTGCAAAAGAAATGTGAAATATTTTTACGCCTAATCTCACCACAAAAATGTTGAATTCAAAATGGGAAAGGTAATTTAACAGGTAAAAATGCAAAGCATAGAAAACTAAGAACATAAATCAGCTATTGTCCTCATTAATCTTTCCAAACCCACTATTAAACAGAATGAAAAATCGTATTCAGATTTCACATGTAGGGTCGTTCTTTCTTGGTTACAATTGTCACTTCATTCTTTGTGGGCAGGCATAACAAGATTATAATGTTATTTGTATACACTATCCAAGCTTTGTACTAAAGAAGCTGCTTGGAAGGTCGAGTTTCAACTTGATTTTGTTCACAGCTTGAGTTGGTCAAAGCAAATATTGGACAAAGTGAGCATACATTTCACACCCTGAACTCTGAGCAGAGCATAAACATTCTTGCGGTTAGCGAGCCAAGCTTGAGCAGTTGTACATTTGGTGCCGAAGAGCTCTTTATATCCCCCAAGATCTGAAGAAAAATTGTGGACATGCATATTTAGAATGGTAGGTGGGATGAACTATGTCTTAGAAAATAGTGCTAATGGGTACAGAGGCAGAGGTGTTCCAAATTAAGAGATTTCAGTTCAGCATAATGGTCAGTACACTGCAATGGGAAGGATGCAAAAAAGAAGTGGAGATTCTTCAAAAGTTGAGATTGCCATGTGTCAAAACAATAAGCTGCATGCTGGTTCCGCTGCCAATTACTAGACACAACGGACAGGGAAGACCATTTAAAGAAAATGTGAACATCACAATACATTATGTCGTCTTTTTCTTAAATTATCATCAAAGACGAAGAGAGGGGGCTGGTGATACGTGCCCCTTCCATAATTCTGGGTTTTTAAAATGTAATTAGGAGAGAAAATAAAATCGTTATTTTATTCATAAGGGAAAGATACACACACATATTGGGAATTCTATATTAGGAAGGATCCTTATTAGGGATCCCTATAATTGAGGAAATATATATTCTGTGATCTGTACATTCTAAAAAACTCTCCTCCCTCAAGTTGAAACATAAATATTAATCATGCCCCACTTGTTACAAATATAGTCTACTCGAATCCTATTTAAAGCCTTTGTGAAAATATTCCCTAGTTATTCTCCAATTTTCACATATCCTGTAGAAATTAAATTTTGTTATACCTTCTTACGAACGAAATGACAATCAATCTTAATATACTTAGTTTGTTCATGAAATAGAGGATTAGAAGCAATATGAAAAGCAGCTTGATTGTCATGCCACAACTTTGTTGATATTGAAACCTTAAGACCAACTTCAGTTAAGAGCTGATATATCCCACATTATCTCACACACAGATTGTGCCATAGCTCTATATTCTGATTTTGCACTCGATCGGACACAACATTTTACTTCTTATTTTTCCACGAAAACAAATTTTCTCCAACAAAAACGCAGTACTAATAGTGGATCTTCGGTCAATCTTGAAACTTGTCCAATTTGCATCTAAGAATCATTCAATGTGGTTATGTCCATGATTTCTGTAAAGTATCTCACATCCAGGAGCTCCTTTTAGATAACACAAGTTCTGTTCTAAAGCTGCCTAATGGTGAACTGTTGGGGAAGACATGAATTGATTTACAATTCTGACAGGATACGCAATATAAGGACGAGTTACTGTAAGATAGTTCAATTTCCCAACCAGTTTTCTATACTTATCAGGATCTTCAAATAAGTCACCATCTTTGGTAAGTTGCAAGTTAGGAAGTATTGAAACATTGCTTGGCTTAGCTCCTAGCTTTCATGTCTCAGTTAACAAGTTAAGCACATATTTTCTTTCAGATAAGAGAATGCTTTTCTTACTTCTTATCACCTCAACTCCCAAGAAATACTTCAACACTCCTAAGTCTTTCGTGTGAAATTGGGTGTGAAGAAAGAACTTTAGACTTGAAATTCCCATAGTATCACTGCAAGTAATAACAATCTTATCAACATACACAACAAGGAGAATAATGCCAAATTCAAACTGTTTGTAAAAGACTGAGTGGTTAGACTTGCTCTTTTGCATTCCAAACTTTTCCATTGCCTGACTGAATTTTCCAAACTACGCACGTGGACTCTATTTCAAACTATATAAGGACTTTCAAAGATGACACACTTTCCCATACTCTCCTAAGCAACAAATCCAGGTGGTTGCTCCATATGGACCTCTTCCTCGAGATCACCATGTAAGAAAGTATTTTTTATGCCTAATTGATGTAAAGGCCAATTATGTGTAGCTGCCATAGAAATGAACAAGCAAATCGATGTTAATTTAGTTACAGGAGAGAAAGTGTCAGAGTAATCCACACCATAAGTTTTGGGCATAGTCTTTAGCCACAAGACGAGCTTTAAGTCTAGCCATTTATTCATCAGGATTGATTTTAACTGCAAACATCCATTTGCATCCTATAGATTTTTTTCCTGCAGGTAAATTTACTAAATCCCAAGTACCATTAGCATCTAAAGTGTTAAATCTCCTATATCATAACATGATGCCAACCAATATGGAATAAAGCTTCATGAACATTTTTCGAAAGAGTCACATAGTCTATCGAGACGACAAAAGAGAAAGAAGAAGAGGACAAATGATCATAAGAAACAAAGGATGCAATAGGATAATTACACTGACGTTTACCTTTGCAAATAGTGATAGGTAGATCAAGATCATCGGACACTGGATCTGATGTCAAAGAAGAGCCAGGTGCCGAACATTCATCAGGAAGGTTTCGTCGTCTGGAATACACCTGGCCAATAGGTGATGGTGGTGTGGGAACAACAGGTGTCTAGTAAGTGACACGATAAACCAACAGATCATCATCATCATCTCCCTCATCGAAAGAAGTAGAAGATGTAGGAAAGAAGAGAATATGTTCCGAAAAGGTAACATCAGCTGACACAAGATACTTGTTAAGGCTTGGACAATAACACCGATACTCTTTTTATAGACGAAAGTGACACCAAAAAATGCATTTTAAGAATTTGGGATTTAATTTTAAGAGAGATGTCCCAACTAACAATGTGCTTTAAAACGAGTTAGGACACCTAAACACGCAATGGACTTGGGCATCTCTAGAATATAGAGATTGCCTGATTCATGTCCTTTACCAATATTCTTCTTCGTTATAAGTTCCTGAAAAAGATAATAATCAGGAAAAAATGAGATACAACAGTTTAAGGTCCGGGTAAGTTTGTTCACGGGCATTAAATTTAAAAAAAAAAAAATTGTGATAGACTTAAAATAGAGGATAAGGAGATATTAGGAGTTGAACTAATAGTTCCAGAATCGAGAACAGAAGTAGAACCATCAGCTAAAGTGACATTGGAAGGAGATATATGCGCCTGAAAGGTGGAGAAAAGACTAGGATTACTCGTCATATGATTTGTGGCACCAGAATCAATGACCCATTTTAAGAAAGAGGAGAGAAGACATGCATTAGGTTTACCTGTCTTAACAATGGCAGCAGTAGGATGAGATTAATTTTTTAATCCTTTTTGGTACCGAGTGAATTTGCCAAATTCATCTGCAGAAACTGTAATGGTCTGCTCAGAGGAAGAGATGGGTATAGTAGTAGTTGCAACATGAGCTGAGTGAGACTTTTGAGATTTATTGTGCAATTTTCGGTACCAATATTTGGTATGACCCTACTCATGACAATAGAAGCAGACAACTCCTTCATTCTAACTTCGATTGACTCGACTACCTGTATTCCCACCTCTTGTATTATCTCTACTACTGCGACTGTTAAGAGCACTAGAAGACTAAAGAGATGAAACAACAGAAACACTAGTATATGTGCGAAGTACTCCAGTAAACGTTTTTTCAAAGATGAAATCTCAACACCAGAGATGATCTGGGATTTGGTAGTCTCAAACTTAGATTTAAGACTAGCTAGAAAACTCATTACAGTCATTTGCTCTTACTAAGCTTGCTGAACTTTCACATCAAGACTAAAAGGTAGCAAGATATTCAATTCTTCATGGGTTTTCTTGAAATTTATAAAATAATCCTGAAGAGAATTATCCTATTGTTTAGCACGGTAAAAACCTTTACAACCTTCATAAATACGTGACACATTCCCTTTCCCGAAGTACATGAATTCTAAAATTTCCATTAATTCCTTAACACACTCGCAGTGATTAATCAAGCTATCTTTGTATCAATGGAATTACAGACTTGTAAGAATAGTTCGGCATCATCTCTTAGCCATGTCTGGCGTATTATCCATTAGTGGATTTTCAGTAAGATGATTGTCCATAGAAATACTCCGTAGATAAATTCGAACCATCTAACACCAATCTAAATAATTTGGACCAACTAGCTTATGCTCCGTGATTTTGGACATTACTGGAATGAAATCAGTTATAATTACATTCTTTTCCTTATCAACCATAGAAACAAACCACAGGATCCAAATAATAAATTAAGAAAAATATTTTCTCAAATCAAACAAATGACAGCCCAAAATAATAGGCCTAAACAACCTAAACCCAGCAAACAAACAAATCAATTCACGAGGGGGTTAAACACATGTAACCAAAAATAACAACCCAATCAGCCCAATACCACAGCCCAATACAAAGCTAATAAAAAAAGATGATGGCCCAAAGCAGTGAACGACACTTCAATCCAACCCGAGATCACGTAAAGGCACTGGAGAAGAAGACCCACGTCGAGCCAACTCATAGGCGACTGGAGAAGAAGACCCACTTTCGACGAAGCTCACGATTTAGGAAATCCACTGATCGCTAAAAATAATTGGTCCGGCAAGAGACCAGCCTTAGATATGCCAAAAATAAGAGCGCACCTTTCGACAACACTAGAAACGACGACTGACGACCATAGGCCATCCCAAGTAAGACAATCAAAAGACCGATTACTTAACTCTGACCTCGATGACCATCAATCAATTGCTGAAACACAAGGGGCGAAGATGACACTACGACAATGAAAACAGAAATCAAGTGCTATCACCCAACAACTTAGTCTTAAGGAAGAAAGTTAGGGCTCTGATACCATGTAATTATGAGAGAAAATAAAATCGTTATTCTATCATAAGTAAAGATACGTACGTACGTACGTACATACGTACATACATACATACATACATATATATACATATATACACACACACACACACACACATTGGGAATTCTATATTAGGAAGTATCCTTATTAGGGATCTCTATAATTAAGGAAATGTATATTCTATAATCTGTACATTCTATAGCATAAAATAATTTTTTACAAAAAAAAAAAAATTGTAAAATTAAAACTTCACTTTAATACGAACAGCATTTCATTTCCTGAACCATTTTCTTTTGAACAAAAATCTCATCAAATTTGGTTGAACGCTCGATCCTGTATGAAGAAAGTTGTGAAAAATGTTCGGAGGAGACAACTCTAGTCATGGCAGTGGGTTTTTCAACTTTTTTAGTAAACTTGAACACAATTGTGAGTTCCTTCACTTACGGGGAATGAATTTTTGTATTTGTTTACTTTATGTTAGTATTTATGTGCATGGGTAAATTATACGATTTTCATTTATTTCTCGAATCTTTTCGATTTTCTGAGTTCCACGTCTTGTTTAAAATAAAAAATTGTTGGCCCTCCTTTTCTGTTTTCTTCACTATACTATTTGTATTATTATGCACAATTAGCTCAAAAGTTGATTATTCTTATCAAAGTTTCTAAATGAAGTACGTAGCTTTATTGGTCTATCAAATGTTTCTCTCTCAATCAGCTACCAGCACACAGCCAACCATCATAATGCCGTCAACCACAGTAGCACCTCTCAAACCAAAAATTGTGCCAGTGATTATCATTCTCTTTTATGATTAGTTTGTCATCTCAAAACTCAAGAATGAGCAAACAATGTTTCTTATCATTTATCCTGCAAGTTCTAAGACTCTTCCCTTGTAAACTAAAGATTATTATGAGTAATGTCAAAATCTAAGAGAAAACCAATGATGCTTATCTATAAACTATATTCAGGCACTCATCAAATGTATAAAAATAACAATTGGTCTCTGAATGGGAAAGATGGAAAAAGCGGGGTTGGTTGGTGTGTTGATCTATGATTCTCTTCCAATCTAAGATGGATATTAGTATATGGAGGCAAGAAATGGAGGGTGAGATGACACATTCATAGAATTCCTCCCTGATACCATAATATATCTTCGCTTAAATCTCTCATGCTAAAGAACCCTGTTCAATTGATAATTCTATGCCGAATCTGACATCAAGTTTTTAATGGACTCGTGCTTGTCACATTGATATGGTTTGCTGCCATAACCAACAAGTTCATGCAAACATAGGTTAAGAATACAAATATATACTCAAAGTTTCGGTTGAATTTCTCGAACTTGTAATGACAACGATGCTTCGAAACACAATGCAAGAAATGAAACTTCAATTCATCAGCAAAAGGGGATGGATGAAATTATCAGCCGGTAATACCATATTCAAACACAGTGGAGCTTACAGTTAGAACTTACACAATAGAAATTACAAGTAATTTTTGAGAACAGTTGCCAGTTTGGACAATTTTTGAGGGAAATAGAAGGCTGGGAACATCACAGCAGAGGAAGTTCAGTTCATGTACAATATTGGTCATTGCTGATGGCATGGTTCTAGTTTGTGGAGGAGATTTACAATCAATCTGATGGAAGTAATGAGCTATGAAGTTGGAAGAATCAAGACAAGCCTAAGAGAGAGCATGAAAATGTGTTTATCGTAGAAAAAGTGCAGTGACTCTTCCTTGCAGGGATTACTAAAATTCACTAAACCCATTATGGATATGTGAAACGTGACTCTTCAAATGAAATTTTCCATGATTGATTACATGAGTAGAGGCTGGAAGTCTGTTATCAATCAGCAATGAAGCTTTGGAAGATATAATTTGGTTTAAGTGAGGAGAAGAAGGAAAACATGAAAATTTAGAATCAGTAATATACAATAATGGAAATTGTTAACCCTGATACGTTGAAAACAATGAAGATCACATGACAGAATTTCTATACCTTGGGAGCATTTTAAGATATACCTGTACTAGAAAATTCTCTAGCAGAATTTCAAAATAAAGTAAACTGAGCACTGTCCATATTTTAGTTATCCCCGATAAGATGTTAGTAGATCTTCCCTTTGATTCCCACAACTATACAATCAGAAGTTCTCCTACCTTTCATAAATTCACTGACAATGCTACCAACTAGACAAGTGGAATGTGATTTTGAACAAACTATTAACAAATCACTCCAAAACGGTCATAGATTTTCAAGAAGGATTAACGCTAGCCTAGATCAATTTGTTCCCGAATTTCTAATGATCCCAATTGAGAAACCTTAACATTACTCAGTTTTCTTTTCTGACTAGGTAATTCTAAGTAATTCCATTTTTCATTCGAAGTATTCCAGCACTTTTTGTCTCAGGAACGTTATACAACCAAATATTGATAGTCAGAAACAGAAACAGAAATGAAAACTGCAATGTTTAATAGATTGCCTATACGAATACACCTATTAGAAAGAAAAGATGAACAGGACCCATGATTAGTGAAAGAGAAATAAAAGAGAAGAAAGGACGTGCCTGCCGATCCAAAAGGAGAGGGAGGCCCCAAGAATCTTGGCAGAGAAGACGCATAGCAGTGCGGGCAAAAATCCGAACAGCACGGAAGCCCCGGCCTCGAAGAAGACGGCGTATGGCAGGCAAAGCGCCAATGTCAGAGTGTGGACTCCGACGTATGCAGGGATAGCCCAGTAACCCAGTCGATCGGTCATGTCACTCAACCATTTCATCAGGGCCGAGTGTTTGCTTCTGTCCCAACCCAGCTGATTCCCCAACCGAGTCCTCATCATAACCACACCCAATACTGCAACCACCACAACCACCAAGCCCCATCTTCTACCCATTTCTCTTCTTCTCTTTATCTTTATTTTTATCCCTCTTTTCGTGTGAGTTTGAAACTCTTTGGATTCGCAGACACAATTCAGATAGCAATTTCTCCAGCGAGAATGAGATGAAGAAATGGAGTTTGCTCGACTCCGCAAACGACTGAGGAGGGGAAATTTGACATTGACCCAGTCAGTTGCCCATATTTGCAAGGGAAATGCCATGGGTACGCACACAACCTTCACATGGAGGTGGCCCACGTGTAATAAAGTATTCCTAAGCGCTCACGTGTAAACACGCAACATTTTCCTATGGGGAATTTACACAAATGTCACTAAATATAAAAATGCACAAAAAATTGTCTTGCACAATTTTTTTGCAAAAATGTTACTCCCCCCCCCTCCTCCCAAAATATCCATATTACCCTTTGACACCTTTTTAGGAGCAATAAATGCTTGATTTGAATGTTATTAATGATGTGATGTGATTATTTATTTATCTTTATTGTTAATATTGAAAAAATGAATATTATATTGTATAATATGAATTTTTGATTAAAAAAATGGGTGAAATGTGTACAAAGAGCACACACAAGTAAGAGTTGAAATAGCTTCTTCTTCTTCATCATCTCCCTTTCATTATCAACAAGGCATGAAAGAAAGCTATTGATCAATTTCAAAGGTGAGGTAGTAAAAAAGAAATTTTTACATGTCATACTTGAGTACTTTAAATATTCAATAAAACATGGTCAGAATTAATTGTCCATATTTCATCTCTTATTCATTGGTTTTTTATTCTTGGTATATTTTAGAAAGGGAAGAAATACCAATATTCTCAAGAAAATGTGAATCATTTCATATGTAATTCTATATTTAATGAAACATTGAATTATACTTTCTTTGTGTGTGGGGATATCAGTTGAAGTTGAAGTTGAAGTTGTAGTTGAGAATTGATTATGACCATTAATGTGTTGCAATAAATTCCTGAAACAGTAAAATACATTTTTTTGCATGCTCCCCGAAACTTATGTCGGTCAAGTGTTGAGCAGTTTCGTAGAAATTGTCGGGTTAGACATTTGAACTGTCGAAATCAACATTTAGTAACTGTCGGGATGGGCAGAGAATTCAATCGTCGATTTTGACACCTGAAAAGCTCTCTTTTTGGTATTACATAGATCAAAGTATTGTAATGAGCCAATTTGACTGTATTAAATCTTTCGACAAAAATATGCAGAATTATGACTTTTGTACTCCCAACTTTTCAGGTATGGCTCAGGATTTGAGATTCATCGTGTCGCATGGGGGGAACTTTGTTCGCGTGGATGACGAATGGAAGTGGAGAGGGGACAAAACGACTTCCATTTTAGCGCCGAAAAATATTACCGTAACAGAACTTGTATTAAGATTGAAGGAGAAACTTGGTATTGTTGAACCCCGCAATGAAATTGAGTTGAAGTTCAAAATCCCGAATTTGAATATACCTCCGGCAGAGAGGACCTAAATTGGTACATATCTATTTATAAAGAGACTGCACTCTGCGTCACTATTATGGAAATTGAGGTCCCCAGTGTTGACATGGCGAGGGAAGGAAACTGTGTAGAGAATCGGTTCAGCCTAACGGAATGTCCCCAGACTTTAAGAAATGGTGAGGTCAATCATGAGCATAGTGGGTTGAACAATGAAGCACCCGCACATTCAATTGACCATATCGAGGCTGCAGCATCCGTTGAGCACTTAGAGAACTTGTTACATGGTACGAATAATGCTATTATTGCTGAAATTGACCAACCTGTGTCATCACATTCCATGAGTTTAGGCACAGATGAGTGGATGGCAGCCGTCGTTCTCGTCGAAAAGCAAATATTCTTTAGCAAGAAACAATTGTACTCAAAAATTCGTGTGCTTGCTTTGCAAGAGAAGTTTCAATTTCGGGTGAGTAGGTCAAGCATGAAAATGTTAACCGTTGTATGTGTGGATGATAATTGCAAGTGGATGCTACGTGCTTCTACTGTCAAGCAATCTGCAATCTTCATGATCCGTAAATTCATCAACGTGCACACATGTTCCCTTGATTTTCGTCGTAACGCACATCGACATGTCACTAGTTCTGTAATTGCCGAGCATATTGTAGGCAAACTGGATACTCCAGGTCGATCGTATGACCCTACCGCTATTGCACGTGATATGGAACGTGAGTTCGGTGTGAAAATCAGTTACAACAAAGCTCGTAGGGAAAAGCTTCATGCCTTAACTATGCTACACGGTACACTGAAAGCCAGTTTTCAGAAATTGTCTTCATACTGCCACGTCGTAGGAGAGAGTAACCCAGGGACAGTAACCCACATAGAACTCGATTCTCAAAATAGATTTCATTACTTCTTCCTAGCTTTCGGTGCAAGCATTCGTGGTTACACGCAGTACTTGAGACCCGTTATTTGTGTTGATGGCAGTCATCTGAAGGGTCCATACAAAGGAACACTTCTACTGGCAACTGCTCAAGATGGTAACAAACAGATATATCCGTTAGCATGGGGGATCGTGGATGCTGAAACCAATAAATCCTAGAAGTGGTTTATGTCCAACTTGAAAGAGCTTATAGGGGACTCCGAAGACCTCGTATTTGTTTCAAACAGAAAAAAGAGCATTGACAAAGCTATTACTCAGTTGTTTCCGTTGTCTTACCATGGTTGTTTATCTGGCATCTCGAAAAGAACCTCATACAGCGATACAGCAACGCAAGTGCAATACTTCTATTCAAACGAGCTGCTACGACATATCGGGTTGAGGACTTTGAAAGACTCATGGGACAGATTCGCAGGGTGAGCACAAGAGCGCACGGGTACTTAGAGCGTGCAGGTTATTCATTTTGGTCCCGAGCACTATTTATTGGCCACCGTTACAACATCATGACGAACAACAACGCTGAGTCTCTGAACTCCATGTTGAGAGAAGCCCGTTCTTTACCGATAACTTGCTTGGTCGAACACATTCGGAGTACTTTGCAAAAGTGGTTTTATGAATGTCAGAAAAATGCGACCGATTGCAGTACAGTATTGACGCCGAGGATGGAAAATGAGTTACGGATGACATTTGAAACTGGAACTAGGCTTCGAGCCCAGTTGTTGACAAACAACTTAACTCAGGTTGGAATATCCAACGACGTGGACATAGTTGACTTTTCCGAAGACACCTGCACGTGTCGTGAGTTCCAACTAAATCGTATGCCATGTGCTCATGCAACTCGTGCTGCTTGCTTCAAAGGGAAGTCATTGTATGACCTTTGCTCTCCTTATTACACATCTGAATACTGGATGGGTGCCTATAGCAAAGCTATATATCCTGTTGGATGTGAAGCGGACTGAGTTGTTCTCAGTTTAATTACATCTACTCCTATTTTGCCACCACTCGTACGTCGCCCTCCAGGTAGACCACCGATCCGACGTAAGCGTTCAAGACACGAGTCTGCATGGTCGAGCAGGAAATGCACTCGTTGTGGTCGTCTTGGTCATAATCGGAGCACATGTTCGAACCCTAATATATCACAAGTTCCCTAAACGTTGTTAGTGCAATCGACGTTGTATGTTCAATGTTCCTTAGTGCCCTGCACCTTACAAAGTTATGTTATAAATAGGCAAATGGAATTCTAAATTGGGACGTTGTCCTTCTCTTGTTGGACTGCTCGCATCATGAACCTCATTCAAAATTTTTAAGTTCAATATTCATGAAATATATTATAATTTCTAAAATCGTCCACCACGGAAAGAAATCAGCTCTAAATAAATAGCATTTCATAACATCCAGCAAACGTGGTGCAAAATATAGATGTAGGTTAATTTGTTGATCCCGACAGATAGAAATCTGTAATTCTCGACAGTTCGACCGGACTGGACTGGACTATACACAAAATACACTACCCGGATTACGGCGAAGGGAAATGTTCATGCAGACATTTTCGTTCTGTGTTAACCAACTGCATCCCTACAAAAGAGTGGACTGTACACTACTAATTCACTACACTCCACGGCCGACATTTCACTTGTCGTCGACAACCGAACTTGCTCTCCCCCTGTCTTCACCTGACTTGTCAGATGAGATGATAATGATCTCGTTCTCTGGGACGTACGCCAGCCCATCGTCGTCCTCGGAATCCCTCTCGTAGGCAGCGTCGACCGAGAGCACAGCATCAAGCACATCGTTCTGTGACAAACCATCGTCACTCCCTACATCTTCCAAGTTCGGGAAGGGAACAGGGGAAATGGGTCTCCTACCCATACGAAGCTCAATTTCGTCATCGTCTGACGAAATGTAGATTGAAAATAATGGAGAGGAACCGGGAACCAGCATCGGCTCATCCATGTTGAACGGTTCAGTGCTTCCTGTGGACGAACTCATTATGCTTATGTAGTAAAGTATTGATGAAACGAAATCTGTCTTTGAGAGCCTCAAATTCTCACAATGATATTCCACTAAGCTGTCTAGAAGTGTGAACAATGTGACACTGTATTTATAAGCAAGTTGAAGAGGAAATGCAATTATGGTCATCATCTACCCAACCACCAAGTCCAATCTCCTTGTTAATTTGAAAAGCAACTGGTGTGATGGTTCAATAAATTTATGGTACTGTTATCCCCCATTTCCCCATAATTAGTAGGACAATTAACACTCTTTATTATCTTTGTATAATTCAGTACATATACATTCCTGCACCTGAAATGCCTCTGTGCAAAGTATTCCCCAGCAATTGTGGCATCTTTGTAATTGTAGTGCTTCAAAAAAATGGGATTACATTATATTCACACACGTGGTATACCGAGTACAGTTCTTATCAAATATTTTGAAAAGTGGTTGTAAGTTTGTATAGATGCTTGATAATAATGCCAATTTAACAACGATGTCAACATTGAGCATAGAAGAGAAGAAATTCTGTAGTTATTATAAAAATAAAAATTTTAATCACTATAATGTCCATCTTCTACACTAGATTGCAGTTTAGTTCCCCTTTTACATGGGTGGACATTCTTGGTGCCATCTAATTGATGTTCTAACCTGGAAACAAGGCGTACTTTAACGAGAATGCAAAGATCATTTTCTAAATTTCAGAAAAATGCTTATCATGTCAATTTAGGTTCCGACTGTTCACGTAATATAAGACATAAACAAGGTATCAGACTATGTCATAACTTAAGGCAAGGCAAAATGTGGGACGCTTGTCAAAATTCCAACGCACATGTCAAATGAAAATGTAAAGCGTTAATGTTAGAAGAAACGTAAAAGCAAGAGATTAATTGTTCAAGTCTACTACGTTCACCATCTGCACGCCTCGGCAGGTAAGCAAAAACCAAAAACAACCCCATCGTCCTGCCATCACGCCACTTCATTCACAATTACTTCTTCAATGTCTTTCCCCTCCCCCTCGTGTACGGAGTCCTCGTCGCAGGAGCGGGACGTCGTAGCCGGGCGGAGCGCCGTCTGGTCGTAGAAACTCGACCTCTTCCTTCTAGTACAGCCGCGAGAATAGGTACGTCAGCGACGAGAACAGGTACGGTAGCGACAATACCTTCATAACAATGGAAGGGGCCCAGTGAGTTACCGTCAATGACATTCACTAACCATACGTATTATACACAGTAGTAATGCATGCAATGAACTTACCTTCGCCATCTGTGACGTTGCAACCGTCAATCTCTGCATCGCTGACCGCGGTCGCATCTGAGGGCTCTGTGGCAGCTCCGTCTTATTAACAGAAAATACGTAAATGCATAGCATTCGACGAAACATTAGGAACCAAATGCAATGACATGAAATTGTGAAAAGTGCTTGTAATGGACGCAATACCTTCCTGATTGTAAATTGGAGTGGGCAACGGCTCGTGCTCGACGTTTGGGCATGGTGCAATGTCAGCTCCCTTTATTGACAACAACAGTAAAATAATGTGAGCACATTTTTTATTTCATGTTTCGCAACATGCGTACTCGATGAAATAATATGTTTCGAATTGTGCATGAAATACCCACTTACCTAGCAAGTCTTCAGTTCCGACAAGCAGCTCCCCTTCATCCCTGCATGGAGGACTGTATGCTCCGACTGTGGAAAGCAACAGTGACGTTATGAGAGCACATTACATCTCCGAACTCAAGCATCGTACAATCACCAGGCAATAACGTGTAGAATCACTCGTTAATAATGCACGTAGCTGGAGGCTGTGAACGTCCTGTGTCAACTCCCAATTCAATTGGCGTGGGCAATAGGTCTGTGCCTCGTCCATGTACATCTATATCCCAATTGTAACAAGAAAAAAATGACTAACCTTGTGGTCGATTTCCAAAAATATAACCGAATAGCACACGTTTGATTCATACCTTGTGGGAAACAACTTGAAGGACCGGGCTCGAAAATGGCGCCCGTTGAGCACGGAGCGATGGTAGGGGGATGTGGGGCCACCTGGGCAGCAATGAACTCACGGAGTCTTGTACATTCAAATGTCACGTGCTGTTCAATTTCAAGCCTCACAGTCCGGAGTCGCATCTCGAAGAGGATTCTTTGGTCGAGTAGCAGCTCCTCGACTTCCCCTTTCGTCAAGCTGGAAGCAGATGTTCGAACTGGCAGTGAGTTCATCGTACGCCCTCGCTCTGGTGAACGAATCGGTGCCCCTGGAGGGGAGGAAGAGTCACTGGTATCCTCACTGTTGTTGCCTTCGCTATCACTTCCCGACTCCCCATTGCTCTCATCATCTCCAGATGTCTCCCCATCACCACTTCGTCCACTACGGACTCAGTCCTCCAAATCTTGACCTCCCGATTGTCCACCAACTCCACTTTCGACGTGTAAGGAATGAATCTGCGGCGTAACCACATTCCTCAAAATGTCATCAAGCACGGGCACCGGGGGATCGTCGTACGGCACGAGAGAGGACAGATATGGCTGCTCAACCTCTACATCAGTGGGACGGAGAGTTGTGTACACATGCAGCTGCGAAATGACGTTTAGATAATCACATTAGAACGTGCCAGATAGTAACATGATGGTAAAGGGGAAACAAAGACATGTCGAAATTCTACCTGTACATTCTTGAAAAATGCATCGTATGTACGATGTTGTGGCTGCTTTCGAGTGGACCAACGAAGAATTCGTGGTAGTCGTTCATCGACTCGCTGACCAAAGCGTTCCCCAATCTCCGGAATTGCCTCGAACGCCCAAACCTGTTACAGCAACAGAAACACATTACAATTACAGAGATTATATGCACAATGCGATGGGGAAGCCGTGAACCGTGCATGAAAAATTACAGAGATTATATGCGCAATTACAGAAACACATTCAAATTACAGAGATCATGTGCGTACTTACATGGCGATGGGGAAGCCGTGAACCGTGCATGTAATCTCTTTCTCCTTCCTCCTCTTAGCCTTTTCAAATTTTCTTCCAAATCTGCCCCGGAACCAGTGCAACAATCGTTTATATCCAACTTTACCCCAGGGATAGGAAAAAAAGAAGTCCAGGTCATCCACCATTGATAAAAATGGCAAATGGATACCGACATTATTATCTGGAGCATTGAATACTCCCTCGACAATTAGAACAAGGTCTAGCTTGTAGCGATCAGCATGGGTTGTCGATGGTCGGGCAGCAGTACACTGTAGTTGTGCCAATGATACCTTATCATTGGACTTAAAGTACCTCTCTTTTAACCTTTTCCTCTCAATCAATCGATCAAAATCGTCCCCCTCGGGGAAGGCACCGCATCTTAACCCCGTCACAGCAGCGTACTCTTGTAGACCGAATCTCATTAGGTGGCCTTGCACATTGAACCAAAGCTCATTCGCCTTTTCTGTGCGGATTGTTCTAAACAGTAGCTGTAGGATTAGCTGGGCAGAGAATTGAATGTCTGGACTATCAGCCAGATACCCAAGGGGGGAGTTGCGAAAGTCCTCACGTTGCCGCTCGTCAAAATGGTCCATCACAGTCTTAACAGACTTGAGGTTGCTGCGTTGGGAAATGTGGGCCCGCAACCGTGCGTCTTCTGGAATCAGGAATTCAAATTCCATATGCCCTGCAAGGTACGTTGACAAAACCCATGAGATTAGATTATAAACATAAACAATATTGTATAATGTCTAACGCTATAAGGATTCAACATCATGGATACGGCAATCTGTCGAGAACTACAGAGATCATACATCGGTATCGACAGATTGTCTGTGGACATCTGTCGATACCGATGGTTGATGTTGAAATACGCATGATAGGCTAACTGTCGAGAAAAACAGAGATTCAACTGTCGGGGTCGACAATTCACTGGGAGTTGCTATGCGTGCTGCGGGGTGCAAGTTGAACATATTAGGCAGTGCCACATACAAGTATGTTTCAGAAGTAATAACGGATGATGTGTGAAGGCAGATATGCATGCTAGAAACTGGAAAGATAGCCAACTGTATTTATGCATATGTCACCATACAAGCACGGGTTTTAACGTAACTTACATTTAAAAACGCCCCATATGTTTTAACGTAAGTTATATATAAAAACGCCCCATATGTGTAACCTACTTGAAAATGAAAGAAAGTGTTATGAATCCTCACCTGGTATATACAAACGGGAGGCTTGAAATAGAACACTTATGAATGTGTCCGGAATATGACCTCACCACCGAAGTGAGAAACACACGTTCATAATTATTTCCCTAAACAAAAAATCTGACATGAAAGAGTGTTGAGCAATGTTGGCAACACTATGATGATCATTACTAACATAGAGATAGAGTATACGAAAAAAATGAAAAGGACCTACGGATTCGTAGCCATTCAAGTTATCGTACTTATTATCAAAAATAGGAAACAAATTAAAAGAAGTGAGCATAAATGGAGACTCAATATGAAACAGTGAAGGATATGTATGCAAGTGATTTCAACGAAACAATTTTAGAGGTCAAAGTACGTAGGACACAATATCATACACCTCAACTATTTGACGAATACTTAAGACAATCAATGACACCATTTTGTACACCTCAATATGGTCAACAGTAATTGAGACAATCAATGAAATGAAAAAAATAACTATTTCTCCATCCTAGGTATTCCATCAAATTGAGCAACCAAATCCTAGCATGAGAGAGTTTTTCCCTGAACCAAATGAAATCATCGGAAACCAAATCTTCTTTACAACGTGTATTACATTAATTGACTTTTGCAGTCGCGGGAATTGGCTGCACCAAATATTCCCGTGTATGTATGAAGTTATACATCGACATTCCATGGAAATTAAATTTAATTAGAGGGATACAAAATTCTACAAGCACAAGATGTTTCGATGTTCGTGTCTTCTGTCCAATGCAAACAAAAGCCCAGCCACAATAAAGTAGGAAAACATACCCCATAAACCAAACCCCAACTTAGTCCACGAGATTTTCAACCTGTCTTATTCCCAGAAAATAATAATAATAACACAACACAAAATGTTTGGAAATGGGAAGACAGATAATAACAAATGTGAAGAGGGTTTAATCACTTAACCAAAAAAGCCATAAGTGGATCACTGACAAGACAATTAATCAGTTAAACACCAATTCATCATGCCATGAATAACCTGCCAGTAAGATTATGAAACTCGACAAGTGCACTACAAAAGCGTAAGCAAATGGAATAGTAACTTAATAATTCACATGAATTACAAAAATTTAGCAATACTCCTTCAAACATAGTGATTTCCAAGCTTTGACAATAACATTTTACCACAAGGCAAGACTTCTATCTTTTTCTTTTATTTTCCACAAAACAGAAAAAGTGCAAACCTGTACTTGAAGTTGGTGCTGCTTGAGGTACTCAATTGCTTCATCCAGCATTGAAGCCTTGTTCGTCTAACACAGTTGCAAAAGATAAACATTTGGAAATAACAAAGTAAACCCCATTAGATTTAATGAAATCAACACTTCAACTATCCGCTAAAGAGGAAAATAAAATAATTTGTGGTTTCTACCTTGTTTGAATTTGGAATTAGATTTTACAACGACTTTGTGTTGCCATTAATCCTGCTCCTCCTCCTTTGCCAAATGCATCTCATAATTTCAAAACACGGGACTCGGATTGGAATATATACGTACAAATTTCAAAATGAAACATATAAGGAAAAAAAGAAGAAGTAAAACTACAATTTTCTGTCTATAAAAAAAGAACCTTTTTGAGACAAATTATACACTTCAGTTGCTCGGGTAATCTTCGATGAGTTCCGACGTGGTGTTGGCTTTGGCAGTGCCTCTTCTACCAAGGCTTCAATAGCATCCTACATATGATAGCTATGAAATTAAACTCCACAACGAAAATATATATTAAGGTACACGAAAACATAAATGGAAGCAGAAATTTATGCTAACAAACGTAATTGTAACATTGTATGAACTCCCACAACCCACAGGATCTCAGAAAGCCGTTATCCAAACCATTCGCTAGAAAAGTAAGTTTCGACGGAAAATTTTTTAACCTATAACATTAATTATGGAAAATAAATTTAGATTAAACGTGACGATATATTAAATACATTTCGCACCTACAAATTATGTCAAACATCTTAAAATTGCACCACTACAATATCTTAAATTCCTATATTTCTTACAATTGAGATGTGTAACAGTAAACTGTAAACCTCCAATGAGATATGAGTCACGTTTCTTTATGTCATTATATTAAATTATTAATCTTAATCTCAAAGTAAAGAATTGTTATTAATAAATAATAAATATATGTTCAAGTTTTATCTAAAGTATCAACAATAAATTTTAAAAAAGCCCCCTTTGCTTTGAGTTTGAGTTATAATACTTGATTGAAAAGTGGAAAACAAATCAAAACCCAATTCATTGAATCCATAAAATACATAATATTGTTTTCATACAAGTAAGTTCGTCCAATTGCCATACACATTCTCCAATTATTCTATCGTTCTGTAATCTATGTCAATAACAAAACTTAAAAATCCTAAACCTAAATGACAGTTGCAAAACTCCAATTCCAATTAATGCTATTGGTATTGTAAAAGTGCATCCTCTTCTCTATAGAAGGCAGAATCCTTGATGTCAAATGAAAAGGCATAACCTCAAAATAATCCATCTTCCTAGGAAAATGTTTAAAAGAAAAACAAAACCACGTTATGAAATAGAGTTTTTATGTATTTCAGAAAGAACCTTTAAGATCCAAACAAGACAAGACTCCAACTTTCTTCCTCAAATTACAGGACTTGCAGAACTTGGAGTTGATCGATAATGGCCTCATCAGATTCATATAATGGCTTCAAGAGGAAGATAAATGGAGTCATTACATCACATTCTAGCCTACATTCTAGCCTTTCCATGAAAATTTCAAGTCAAATCTTCACCACTTATCTCCTATTTCTAACTTCGCCCTCCAATTTCTTTATAAAACTGGAAATTGGATATTGCATTTTCATTACAATCTTCAAAATGGTTTTCGAAACTTCAATAAAACAGCCCCAGTTCAGCCCACTTCACTTAACAAATTGTTGGATGCAAAATAAAAAAAGAGAAAGAATATTGAAATCTATACGCATATTACATACAAATTATATTTCATACCGGTATGGTAGGGCTACGCAGCCAGCGGCGTGGATGGTGAGTTGATGACGGCAGGCTTTGACTTGAAAGAGATGTGGACTTTCGACCTTCTTGGCTCTTCGAATGCACCGGCCGCAGAGAGAAGAAGAGAGGAAGAGTGAGTATGAACAAGGCTACGCAGGCAGCGGCGTGGATGGTGAGTTGATGACGGCAGGCTTCGACTTGAAAGAGATGTGGACTTTCGACCTTCTTAGCTCTTCGAATGCACTGGCTGCAGAGAGAGGAAGAGAGGAAGAGTGAGTATGAATGAGGGTATAAAAATTGGGGCTGATTTTTGTACAACTTTTTCCATTGGTATTGGGTCTAATTTTTTTCCTTTTTCTTCAAATTCACATGGCAGGTTTCTGTACCATTTCTGCACATGAGTCAAATCTCATTTAATTTTGGTACAATTTCTTCCATTGGTCATTTCTCATTTCATTAGGACCTGTAGGGTATTTGAGATTCTTTAGAGGGGCAAATATGTCTAAAATTGACATTCTTGCAATGCCAAAAAAAAAGTGACATAATTGTAAATGCAAAGTTAAAAATTGACTATTTTTATAATTTCCACTTTTTTCCTATTTGCAAAAGGTTATGCTAGACTCATCAAAGCGTGCACGGCATCATGTACATATATTATGCCCTTGTTTGATGCCTATTAAAGTAAATTATATTACATTTCATTTTTCCCTCTTCTATTTTTAATCACATAATCTTTTATAAAATAATATTACGCGTAAATCGAAAATTTTTCTTTCTTTTTCAACCACTCATTTTTCTAAAAAATACTATTATCCCCATTTCCATTTTCAGGTCATGGGAGTCAAATAGGGGCTATATTACTATCTACAAACAAGTTTAAGCACCCAATTGGTAGCAACTTTTCACCCTAAGAAATCAATTCGGTAATTATATTATCACTATAAATTTTAATTATTACACCACATTATAATCACACTTTAATTAAAATATATTCTTAATAACTACACAACATTAAATTTACAATTATACTCATAATTTAATAAAAACAAAAAAATAAAAAACATAATAAAATATTGTAGTGTACTTATCACCAATAATTTTTTTTCACTAATAAAATAGCCAAATATGTGTTAATACCAACATAAAATCAATTTCTGACCATAATTTTGTGTTTTAAGAAATAAAATAGATTGAAAGCTAGATGAAACAGTATTAACTAATCCACAGCAAATACCACCACCCAAAGTTTTGATTTTGGAAAAACCTTTAAGCGGAAATTAAGAAATTTTATCGACAACAACCTCATAATTTTATGGATTAAAATGTTATAATAACGAATGGATTTTCTTTTCATGAAACGGATTGTTATTCATTTAGGACTTTAATCATAGAGTTTAATCACAAAAATTAGATAATAAAGCGGTATTCAACCAAGAATGGTATTGTAGCTAATTTAACTTTAAAAAAGTCATAGCAGAGTCAATCCAATGAAACATCAATGCTTTCACCTACTACGTTAACAATTTAAGAAATGTCCTATAAGAACTTAGGATAAAAAGTACAATTTGGATTTAAGTCACATTGTCAACAAAATGGAACAAATTCTACAAAACCGCAATAACTAGATCATGGAGAGTTGTTATTAAAAATTTCCTAGTAGCGATATCAATACCAATCATCTCTTTGAATGTCTCTATTCGGGCTTTATACGTACTCTCCCATCTACAAGCAATGTCATCTCCATATTTATACCAAATATATGCCACAGGTGGAATTGGGCAATTAGGCTTCAAGTTGACCTGTACAAGTGATATATCAAATTAGTAACAATAAGTTTACACTAATGATATATATGGTCAATTAATTAAAATAAAATGCCTGAACAAAGTGATTGTCATTCACAAAACCCAATGATATAATCTTATGATTTAATGGTAGATGAGGTTGAGAGTGCAATGGTAGAAATGTCAAACATTGTATAGGAGATAGAAGGACAAGTACGACACCATAATGAGATGCTATCAAATGGCCCATGTTAGGCATTGTCATCCATCGATCATACGGGGCACCTATATCAAAGTAATGCATAATATATAACAACTCCATAACCCTTTCAATGCTGCTATATAGTTTTACATAGGCATCATAATTACATTTCATTTCAATAATAAGATCACGTCTAATACATAACCAAGCTTCCTCTCCTAATCCAAGGGAACTAGCCACTGTCCTAAAACCACAATGACCATCGAACTTAACATCAACAATGTTAAATATACAATCTTTGACTCTGTTATGGAAACAAGTTATGTAAGGGTATAAAGTATTCATACGTGATCGCCTAACTTTAAGTTTATCCTTCTTTGAAACTTTGACGGAACTATCGGTGCTACGAAAATTATTATTGTTACTTGAGTCAACAATTTCAAAATATGAAGGAACTTTTAGTTGAAGTATCAACTTTTGATGAAGGTCGGCCCTGGGTTTTAACTTTCTCAGTAGGTGGCACCAAAGAAGTAGTGGAGGGTTCATACATTTCTCGTAATTTCATTTTAAGAAGTACTTTATATGTATCGTTGCATTCGCCAAACAATCTTTGAATATTCTCTAATTCAATTGCAATATTTAACTTGGAAGAAGTATCATTTAATGGAACCAAAATATCTAATTTTCTCCAATGAAGGTGAACAGCTAACAATGGAATAGGACGACCTGTAATTATGTATTCTGAAATTTCACATGCACATGGCAAGCCGTGTGTGGATCTAAGAGTGCAATGACAAACATTTTTGTCGAAATCAATATATTCTGCTTGATTTGACTGTCTTGATATAAGATCCATTGCATTCTTGGACACAAAACCACGTAGCTCCCTAAACAGGCTACATTACGAATGGGGGATAGTTAGGGATGTAAACGAGCGGGGTCGAGCCGGCTCGCGAGCCTAAAGTTTCGGCTCGGGCTTGACCCGGTTAAAATGGTCGAGCTTTTTTGCGGGCTCTTACTCGGCCAAAAAAAATAGGCAGCTCGTTTTCTCCCCCCCTCCCCCCCCCTTTTCCCCCCCAAGATGTTGCCTTCAAGCCTCAATTTAATTTTTTTTATTTAAAAAGGTCGCGAGCTCATGGGCCGGCTCGGGTCTACCGAGCCCCAAGCCGAGTCACAGGCGACCTGAGCCGACGAGCCCGATTGCCATCCCTAAGGATAGTTCATACCAACCATACATAGTGTTTTGATCTCTAACAATTGATAAAATCATATAAGTTTTAAGAGTCTGAACCCTAGATTCACACAGTTCTTAAAGTTATATTAAAATAAGTTCATGCTTTATTCAAACGAAGCTTTTATCTCACTAAATTGCAATTACACTAGGTGATGCATAACTTACCATGAAGTTTCAAAACCGCCTTGTGATGATCCAAGGTGTTTCTTCAACTTAAGATGCGCACTCTCAACGCTGCGACTAATATAAATATACTTTACTTAATTAGATAAACTGACAAAAAATTGTTTGCCGAATAAAAAATAAATAATGTTGAAACTAAAATTAAATATAAGCATTATACATTTTACCTATTTGTTGTGACATTACCAAAGTGCATAACTTGATTTGTCCAACCAGTAATGAATTTCTCTTTATATTTACTCAACAAGATCCTGTAACATAATCCAATGCCTTCGAAAATTTTTCAAATTGGAAATATAAAGCCTTGGCCAATTATTCATATATCTCCTGTGTAGTAGATGCAACGAGTACACTCCAACTCCTACAGAAAGTGTCCCATTCTTCATTTCGCTCAAAAAACTTCTTTGTATTGGCCGATACATTTTTCAATATGCTCCATATGCATAGTAGATTCTTGGCACTAGGAAAAATCTTTTCAATTGATTGAATAAGAGCGAGTTCCCTATCTGTGACAATGACATGCAGCAAGACATCATGATTCATTAAAATTTTCAACTTTTCCATTGCCCAACTATAATTTACTTCCCGTTCGGCTTCCATGAATACAAAAGCAACATAAAATGTCATTTGGGTCTAAGTAACCCCATCGATCTCAAAAAGAGGGTGTCCATACCTATTGGTTTTGTAAGTACAATCCATTATAAGCACGCATGAGAAGGCATGTAAGAAATCGACAGACATTGATGAGCAAAGAAAAGGTCTTAACTTCATCTGTTCTTTTATGAGACCTACGCCACTCGATATAATTGTGTTCTTTTAACTTGCTCATTAAACGTTGCATTTATGTTTTTCCTGCCTTTTCAATCAATCTATACCTTGCACGTGCATTGTAAATAGTCCTCATTGTGCTAACATTATTTGGATCCCGTTCTTTCAAAGTCATCAATATGTTCCTAGGTTTTACCAAACTTTTTGATAGATCGATTAAAATTTGCTCCTCTTCATTAGTTAATCTTTGTACATAAGGATGTCCTTCTAAATGTTATGCTCGTGGATGATTATGTAGTCCGCACGATACCATTAATATACAATCGTCCTCCGTCGACAACTTCACACCATTTAGATCAAATGGGCATTCACACTTATGTGTTCCAACAAACCTCATTCGTTTTGGTTCATGATCTGAATGATTTTTACGTTTTTTATATTTTTCACTATGCTCACATCCATAGCGTATACACGGCTTGCATCCTTACCACCATGCTCGGAATGTATTATAAAAATAATCGAACCAAGTTCCTTTCCAACCATTCGAACCCAATTACATAATGACTCTCGACTATGGAATACCTACACAATCAATATTAAAAAACTATATTAAAAAAACTGCAACAAGAGTTGAATTAATACATAAATTTAATATTTGATTTATTCATACTTGGTCAATAGTAAAGTATTGGATATAATCGTATATGTTGAAATCGTCATCATTTCCTGACATTTAGAACAAATAGAAGTAAATTATGATAAGTTATTATAAATTAAATTTATAATAGTCCTGCAAATAAATACAATATAATATTAAGAACTTACTTGTTGATTAAGAACAACTTTCGAGAATTCAGATGAAGTCGTAGTGTCAATAGCTACATCCATTCGCACCAAACTAAATATCATAATTCAGTTAGAGAATAGGTCTACTCAGCAATTATGTTGACAAACAATAATGCATGCACACGGAAATTCATATACTTACATATACAAAAGAAAAATGTCATGCATAGAGAAAATTCGATGGAAACTAACTGACTTCATACACAAGTCCACGAAAACTCCTTATTTAAAAAAGAAAAAAAGTAAAATCCACATAAATTGACATGCCCACATAATCACAAATTCATTTTCATACCAATATACAAGCAATTTATGGAATCAGTGGGCAGCCTTTGTCTCATTCATTTGATATATGCATGTAGTTCGTGGAATTATGGTGTGTAAATTCATAAACCTATTTTAACAATTAAAATCATAATCTTCCATACTTGTTTTAACAAATATATATATATATATATATAGCATGTAGTTCGTGGAATTATGGTGCGTAAATTCATAAACCTATTTTAACAATTAAAATCATAATCTTCCATACTTGTTTTAACAAATATATATTTATTGATTCCAAAATTTCAAACTTGACAAATAAATTGAAAAAATAAATTCATTTACCATGACGAAAAGAAAATTATCTTGCACAATGGAAGAAAAGCCGCCAGAAAAACCATGGCAAGAGATGTTGGGGGAAAAGAAAGAATGAAATTAGGTTTTATATTTGTGGCGTAACAATAATTTATTTAATTAAAAAGTATATTAGAAGCCTAATTATGTAATTTTACTTAAAGATATTTTAGTAAATAAGAAAATCATGGTATACTTAGTGAAATTTGTAGTGTATAATTACCCAATTCAATTTTTTGACCATTATTTTACTGTTTTCAACTGTCATTATTGATTTTTTTCACTCACAGATGAAAAATCAATTCTTATAATCACTATTAAACATGCCTAAATAAGTTAGAATAAAAAGACATTAATACCATTTTAATTATAAAACAAAAATAACATATCTCAATTCAAATTTTGAACTAAAGTCTCTTCTCCAACGCAACTAATAGCACCTTCATTTACATCTTCTCTAACACTAAAACCTAAAAAATTTATCGAAATTTAGTACAAAGATCTCGTGAATATCCGTTACTTTAGATTGGTAAATGCATTCGCATATATTTAATGTTGTTTTTTCTAAAATTAGCTCACAATTTTAATTATTAAACCTTATTTTGACTTATTTTAGCATTTATATATACATTTTTATAATTTATTGGTTAAATTTTTTAAACAAAAAATGAAAATTTTATCTAAACGGTATGACCATTTATTATCATTGGGCCCTAAACTTCATTTGGGTCACTGATAACAAACGCACAGGATGTTGTTTGATAACAAATGGCAAGATGGCGTCTGGACCTTCTAATATCGACAAACAAACCCAAACAGCCCCGACCTTCCATAATGGACCATTTGTTTAGCTTTTTTCCCCCTTCATCTAACTCTTTTTTAAATTGTGAATTATAATACAAATATGAAATCAGTATTCATTCCAATTTGTTACTTTGGTGAGTTTAAAAGGAGTAAAAATGTTAATGATCATGAAACTGAACAAGTGATGGAGAGGGTGTTTCTGCAATTATTTATTTATTTATTTTATTATTATTATTATTTTTTTTTAAGGAAAATGCTACTTACACACCACGGGTGTGTAAACATGGTGTTGCACCCCCTCATATTGAGGGAAGCCTATGCAAAACATGGGTTAGGGTGTAACCTGGGTGCATACTGTTATGTACGTGTAGCATCTCCCTTTTTTTAACATTAGCTATATAATATATGGCATGTATCTTGATTTACAAAACATTCTGATTTACAAAACATTCTCAATGTTGATCCCTCTGAATATGAGATAGATTTGTGATTTCTATTTTCGACCATTCAAATATTTTTGTTCCATCGATAAAGATTACATTTGAAATGAAAATGAGGTTACTAATTCAACTGAACAAAGACTACAATACACTTATTACCCTTCATCACCTCGACCACGCCATTCAGTACAACAATCACATCCTCCATTGTCTCGATCGTCACTCCTCCTGTCTCCTGCTCCATCATTACCATCACATCCTCTGTCATCCCTATAACTACTTTCGTCACATCCCTTGTCATCCTATTTTGTCACCCCCTTATCTCACCTTTTATCAAGCATATCCCATCTACCTCTTGTTTATAATATTTGCCATCCAGACCCACCACTCCTAGTCATCCTTCATTACTCTCACCATCTCCTACATTACCACTATTGTCCTCCCTGAACTCTCCTTATTGGTATGACGGTGGGGTCTTCCAACTAAATTATAAAGTCCACCTTCTTATCTAAAACTCCTAGATCTGATTTTAGAAATCATAGCTCATATCGTTATGCTCCTATCTTATCTCATATAACTATAGTCAGGTTTCTAATCAAAAGCTCAGTCAAATCATCTGAAGAAAATCAATGCCGTGCATGCTCACGACTCGATGATGGAGATCGATTAGGTGTAGATGATTGACTAGGGAAGGATCTTGATGAGAAAAAGGAAATTGATGTCGTGTAGGATATCTCATGGCTAAAGAAGATATGCAAGGAGACAAAGCTCACTATTCAAATGGATAGCGCTCCTACATAAATAAGAAGATTGACAATTAATACATTTAAATCACTTATGACAACATAAAACATAAATTATAATTAAATCACATGTAATAATAGAAAACATAAATCTACACAACTTTCCTCCATCTGAACATAATTAGATAATAGATCATCTTGACTAGGTTGAATAGAAGAGTCCCACATGTAACTTTGATCCACTTCTCTATTAATACCGTCAACTCACTATGGACTTCAAGCTGAAGTATTGATATTTCAATGAGTTAATGGTCATTTATCGAGTCGATAAACAAATATAAAATACAAATATAACACTCACTCGAGAATCGCTAAGTATAGCAGGTTCATCTTTGGCACTCGTGATATCCAGTGCTTAACAACGATTTATCCGAAGACACCTCGTGTACTTACTTTGGGCCCACCTCCCATCAAAGCGAAAATAGACTCCTATGCCCATATTTACAACACGCACAACTATTAGAATTTAATAATATATTAAAATCATAAGATTTGACATTTACCTGGATGGCCAATAGAAGGTCATATCCATTATATTTGCACTCATCTTTCCATGACTTAGGCATTGAATACCCTTCCTAACATATCCATAAAAACATCTTCGACCTTATGGATAGTTGTTGAATGCATCGCTATATTAACAACAAACAACGAGAAAAGATCAATCAATAGACAATGAGAAAAGATCAATCAATGTCTTATGGTATTTGCACATTGGCACATTCTCCAGTATAAACACTAATCCTAGCCTAAATTTATCTTTTATATTTGAGCAACTCTTGAATGCAATCTCCAAATGCAATCTCCAATTGTGCAGATGTAACTATAGACCTTCTTCCAAAATATTCATTTAATAGTTTTTATTCTGTAGAATATTGAGCCGCATAGCCTCATCACTTCCTGAGTTTAATCCTATAATAAGGGTAAACTCAAAAATCGAAAATTGGGCTACCCCTCTAACCCAAAATGCAATATCACCTTTGATAGACTTAAGCAATCAAAGTAAGAGGTTGTTGATGAGATGCCTTGAGAATTGCATGTGCCTCATTTGATAGAGCTTCCAAAGGCATTCCTGGTGTAGTAGAAGTAATCATCATCGAGTGCGAGAGCACCTTCTTAAAGCTCAAATAGTTACAATTTGATGTAATTTCCTTGGGATGTTTTCTCAATCTAGTGTTAATAGTGTACTCCATCCTTCAATAACTTACAATTATTAATATCTTACTAACTCATATATAAAACAATGCGTAGTTTCCAAAAATCAGAATAAGCGACTGTATACTACCAATAAGCAAGAAAGAAATTCATTTCATCGCACAATTATATACTACATTTCATTTAAAAAAAAAAAAAAAAAAAGAAAGGGCCACATTTTCTTACTTGCATTAGTGAGGCATCTGCATCACCGACATTGACATTTTCGTGAAGTGGGTCTTCATATACTTGCGTAAAGGTCGGTACCCGTAGAGTTGGTGAAGCAAGCATCGTATCGACGCCATCATGATAGGTGCGATGAATCCCTAATTCATCCATTTTTTCAAAATTTTCTTCAATTTACGAAAATTTACACCTTAATACATGAATTTTTGGAGCATAAATAATATGACCCATCAACATTATAAATAGAAAATAAAAAATTTATAAACTTCCCAGACAAAATAAAGAAAACAAACTACTAAAATAGAATCTAACTTTGAATTTTAGAGAAGAAAATGAAGTTGAAGTTTCACTTCAAAATCTAACTTGGGAAGGTTGGTTTAAGTCAATTCGATTTTGCCTATTCTTTTCTATCTTTTTGAACGTTCAAATGAGGGATAGATTTGAGATTTTTTTTCTTTTTATATTATGAAATTTGGTCAATGGTAATTCTAGTAAATGGGTTGGAACAGGTAATTCCTTAATGTAGATTGTAATGGATCGATCTACTCAAGCCAGCTCGCCTACGCCTAGACGCTGCCCAATTCGTTCATCAATTAACCGAGCCACAGGCTCTTGTCCAACCATGGGTCTTGCTCATGAGAAAATGAGCTGTGTCAGGTTAAAGTGCAAACCTTATTTAATTTTTGAGTAATTGCACTTGGGGCTTCTAACCTTTAAAAGTTGTGAAATTTAAGTCTAACCCTTTTATTTTTGGCACCATGTGTAACTAACCTATTAAAAATGTATGACTAAACAATGTCATATTAGCAATTCAAAGTCATTTTGTTTAAAATGAACATTCTACCACTCATTTCAAATTAAACGAAAAAAATTGAAGAAACTAAAAAAAGGTAGAATGAAATGAAAAAGGATAAAAAATGAAACCCCCATTTCGGAATCATTGGCAAACACTCTTCCTATCCCCATCCCCCTTTCCTAAAAGCTCCCCTACCTTGCCATCCGCTATCGATTTTCTCTATAGTGATATTTAAAATGCCCAGGGGGGTGTTTTTGATGACGATAAAAATCAGATCAACAAATTCTCACTCCTAACCAGGACTTTTACCTCCAAATCTCAATATTTTGATGCTTAAACTAAAACTATAGATGAATTTGCTATTTGAGATTGAGAGATTTGAATTGTATGCGCTTCTCTTTAAATGATGGGATATTTATAAATTTTCCTCTAAACTTTGGGATAATTAGATAATTTTGAGAGTATGACAGATGGCGGCTTTCTATTGGCTTTCATGTAATTGGTTTGGTTAAGAATTACACTTTATTCATTGGCTTATATGTCTTTTAATGATAGCTTGTAGCCAGCCTGGGCAAAGGAATGGTTCACAAGCTTTAAACAAGCATTATATATTTTTGTTTCTCTCGCATATGGTTTTACATTTTGCCAATAGCCAAGTTTGCAGATTTCATTTCGTTGTTTAACAAATAGTCCTCAGAGTCTGATTTTATTATTTATATTAAATCTAGAATTTTAATTGGATTTACTATGATTGACGAACCCTCGCCTTGCTCATCCTTGTTCGTTTGGAAGGACATGGAGAACGTGTTGGTGATCATTATCTTTTTACGCACTCTAATGGGCCTCTATAATATCTTTTCAAACTGACTCTCGGAGTGCATCTAATGATTCTAATTCAAGGAGATCTAATCTTAGAATTGAACTTCTAGCACATTTTCATTTTCTGTTGAAGTGTTATACCTTAATGTGCTCTTTTATAAGTTTATTACTCATCTGGTGTATGCATTAATCCAGAACTTTTTGGCCAAGCAGGGAGCTTTCGACTTGGAGCTGAGCATGCTAGTTGATCTTAATGAGAGTGATGGTGAAACCGTTGAGACCTTGGGGAATTTCTAGTGATCTTTCTAATTAGAACTTGGATGATATTAGGACCCATTTCACATTCTCAATGATATAGAGCTATTATGTCCTTGATAGTGTCAAACAGCAAATTGCCCATCCCTAGGTTGTATAGTTATTCATAAACATTCAATGGATATGGGGTATAGAGTCTTCTTTCACCACTTTTTTTTGGAGATCTTCTTTCCTCATTAAATATGGTGCCTTCCCACCTTGCTTCAAATGGGTAGGCCCAATTATTTAGGCCCTTTTTGTTATGGAGATCCGCAGATGCAAAAGGAGTATTTGCAAGATATATTCCATTCTATGTACGATCCTATGCTATTGGGGAATAATGTGAATCCTCGAGGGTACTACTCATTTTCTTCTCGTTTCTCTAGAACCTGGTCAGAGTTGGTAATTACCCTTGCCATGGTGTATAATTGGAAAGAGAATTTGTTTTCTTTGTTGGAGACAATTGGGGACTTCAACCCAACAATCCCAGCCTTTTAGTAGTTATACCTTAAACTTATTGTAAGTGTTAATTCGTTACTTGTCTTTTCACTAAGACTTTTATGTTCTAATTTTGGTGATTTGGTATAAGCGAACTACCTTTTTTGGTTTGGAAATGAACTCTCAGCAAACTTCATGTCCTTTTGGCTCTTATCCTTAATTTTGCTTGTTGAAGTTCTCGAAACTGGTAGATTGATTCATCCCTTAAATTTCAACTTTTATAACCTCGCCATTCAAACTACCATGGGTAAATACATGTATTGACTTATTTATCCGTAGTTCTAGGTATTTAATTGATTACTATTATCATTTTTAATGCCTTTTCTCTACTTCTTTTATAGTGCAGATTGAATTTGATGCAAACCCTTATAAATATTAGAGAATTTCTTCGCCTAAGATTTAGTCTTTGGCGAACCTAGAGGGGCTACTAACATTCCTATTGGGAATTCGATCACCAAGCTTACCATGAAAGGGTTAGGGAAATCACAGTCCCGTACTGTTGATGTTTTGGATCCAGGGTCATTGCCTTTAGAAGTAACATCTTTTGCCTTGCTTATCCATGCTAAGAAACTTAAAGGAAAGAGGAAAGAGTTAAGTAGATTCGGGAAAGCCCCCAGGGCACATCTCCAAGTGGTAAAAGAGGTGGATGGAGAAATTCAGCTTTGCTTGAGACTGCCGCGTCAAGGGTTCGAATCTTGAAATATGGATTTGGCTCTTGGGTAAGTGCAAGTGTACAAGCAGCCTTCCACCCTATACCCTTAGAGGCATAACCTGCGATTTACCTCCCTCACGATACTCCAGGGCAAGGGCGGTGGGGGACCCTTAAAGTTGGGGTTTAACCTTTTTTTTAAGTAGATTAGGGAAAAAAATCGATCCCAAGAATCTTTTCCTCCCTTGATTTTGGATTTTGCTTAGTTTTCACTGCCGTGATGAGCTGGAAACAAGGATTTTATCCTTTTTTCCTCTGTTACCTGGACTGCCAGGTTATGTTATGCCTGTTTAATTAATCCTAGGTTAAAATGGCTAAAGACCTTACTCCTCCACAAAGGGAGAAATGATTTATACTCATCTACTGTGAGCTACCATATTACTCTAACATCAGTAGGTGCAGTCGGATTTTGCATTAATCGAGTCAATTGTTTGAATAAGAAAGTTCAAACTTTAGGAAGAATGTAACACACTCCAGATGAAATTGGATGTGGTTGAGGAGGAAAAATCACGGTATAATAACATGTGCCAAAGTGCTGAGAATACGCTAAGACAGAAGCTGTTCTTTTGGTTGATATCAGGATATTCATCTTAGATTTAATGAAGACTCATTTAGATAATCGAGCTTATATTCAACGGATAGGCTGCAAACTTACCAAGCTAAAGAGGAACTCCAAATGTCTAAGATTGATTTTTTTTTTTTTTTTTTTTACGATGAAATATGGTACTTAGGCAAGAGATGAACCGATCTTAATCAGTCAAAAGCTAAAAAAGAAAAAGAAGAAGCAAAGCTAGACTTTCTATTGCGGAGTTTGCAGTTGCTGAAAATAAGGCTTATTAAGCCAAACTTTTTGAAGTCCATGCTAGAAAGGGAAAACATGGTTCTCAATATTATCAGGTAGTTTCATCCCTAATGAAACATAATTTTTTTAGAGGTTTGTGAAAATGATGTTAGTGACACCTAGTCTTCCAAAGTTCCTCTACTAGCCTCTACGGCATTATATGTTTTTTCTCCCATTCTGTTGATCCTTTTCAGCATGCAGATTCTTATATTATTCCTCCATGTGAGGTCACTCCTATAATTGAGATAGCTGACGTTCAGAGCAATTGACGGCCTTTCTATCCTTTGATTCAATATGGAAAAATGTATTTAATGCCTTTGGGTTCTTTTTTTGGCTTTTATATATGGTCACTTTTTCTTTTCTTTTTTTGGTTTATTTTGGCCGACAGCCATATTTTGCATAATTGTAAATAATTTCATAATGTATCTCGTAAAATATGAACCATACAAAACTTATCACTGAAACATCCATAGGCTCACTCCTTATAGTTTTCGATTGTGATGGGATGAAATTCAATCCAACTTTCCTTGACATAGTAACCCTCATCTTTACACCATTGTCGTTGGCAGGATAAACCTTACCCTCAAGTATAGCTTTGTTAGCGGACAAAGTCTTGCCTTCAATCATATTTCTTTCAATGGAAAGAGTATCGGCTTCAATGATGGAAACATTGGTAAAATTAACCTCGCCATAACTCTAAGTTTCATAATGAACGGAAGAGGCCCACCTTTCAATTTTTTGTTCACGGAATTGCTATGATCATGTTCACAACCAACTTTGGTTTCACCAATTTTTTGTTCATGCTTTTCCCAGTACCCGAAAGGAGTTTTTAAAGCATGAATTCAAGTGTAACTAAGTTTTCAGGAAGTAGCTTTCCAACTCTTGTCCAGTAACCACTCTGAGTGGGGATCGACTAGTAGATGATAAGTTCTTTTCTATAAGATCTTTTCGTCCCGACCATGGAAAATCCCTAGATTTCTCCATGCTGGGGTACCCAGGTGGTGCATTAGAGGGAGTAGGCAGCCCTCGCTCCGGTGGTCCCCGTAGGGGCTTAGCTTCGCCGACTGAGAATAGCTGAGCGGGAGGGTACTTTGCTGCGAGGCTTCGCCGATTGAGAACAAAGTCTCCGTTCCTCTATCTTCAGACTCTGGGATCTCCCCCTCCCGAAGGGAGCCTCTGAGCTACGATGGCTACCTTCCTCTCTAATTCACCTCCTGATACCCCAGCTCATCCTTAAAGAATAGAGCGAGCACCCCCCGTGGAATATATCCCCTAGGAACCCAAATTCCCCCGTATGGAGCCACCTTCTTCACCCCGGCATGCCTACTTCCTTATTTCTAAGGGGAAGGTTTCCTTCGATTGTTAAGGTGGTATTACCAACATAATTCTTAGGGTTGCTTTCTTAAGGCATTAAAGTAGCACTCATGTCTCCCTTGACCATGGCTATCCTTTTCGAATTTCTAATTTTAAGCATATGTAGTAGATAGAGGTCACATCTTTTAACTATTTTAATGCGGGACTTCCAAGGATCCTATTGTATGTAGACTTACTATCCATAGCATAATCTGTCCACTAGGGCTCAGAGCATCTCCAGTAACATCGTAAAGGGATTCGACCACGGGTACATAGGGATGATTGACCTGGATTTGGCTAAAAGTACATCCAAATAATATATTAACAGAGCTTCCATCATCTACTAGCATATGGCTAAGACTGTTGCGAGCTATTATAGAATGCACTACCAATGCATCTAGTGAGAATATATGACTTCATGCTCATCATCATTATTAAAAGTTATTGAAAGAGATACAGGTTGGACAAATGATTTTGCCAATAGACATTTTCTTTCGCAAGTGACGACAGTGTACAGGAGAGCACCAAAATTTTCTCTCCCTCATATTACAATTAACATCACTATCCGATGTCATTGCATTCATCGTCTTCCACTTCTTGAATGATTTTTGCAATAGACATTTTCTTTCACAAGTGATGATATTGTGCGTGATAGCACCGAAGTTTCCTTTCTCTATCTCTTAAGATTAACATTACTATCCGATGTCACTGCATTCGTCGTCTTCCACTTCTGATGCTTTCATTTTCTTCGGCTTCTCTTCAAACTGACTTATGATTTGAGGTCTCAAGAATCTCAATTTCGTCAGGGATAATAGGATTTCGTGGTCTACTCTGCTCTATTCTTTCTTCAGATGACACTAATTTGTTGACGACAGAATTAGATGAACAAATCCTGTCACTTAACTAAGTCTTTCACCTCCAAATCTCATCTATTAGAAAGGAAGATATTTGAATTGCATGTATTTCTCTTCAAATAAGTGGTATTTATAGATTTTCCTCCAAAATTTAGGATAATTTGATATTTTAAGAGAATGACGGATGGCAGCTCTTTATTGGCTATTTTATAACTAATTTGCCTTATCCATTAGTTCACATGCCTTTTAATGACACAACTTGTAGCCAACCTAGACAAGAGAATCAGTAGTGCTGGCAATGGGCCGAGTCGAGCCAGCTCCGCCCTTAATTGCACGAGCTCGGCTCGCACTCGTGGTGAGCCGAGCTCGTGGCTTGTTTTGAACGAGCCGAGCTCGGACGAGCTGAGCTTTTGCTCGTGGGCTCGTCAATTTTTTTTAATTAAAGAGTTTTACAAATAAATGAAATAATAGAAAACACTTAAAAAAAAAATAAAAAGTGTTAAAAAATGCAAATAATTTAACGAAAATAATTTTTTATTTTTTTTATTTATATCATATTGTAATACTTTTTATAAAGTATAAAATATTTATATAATGAAGACGAATTACTTTTTGAAATATATTTACAAAAAACGTATTTTTTTTATTTCTTTTTAAAGTAGATAAAATGTAAACCCTCCGCCTTTATCCGGGTTTGGGACCGGCTACATCACTTTTAAGTGGGCGGAGTTAAAAATTGTATATGAACAACTTGTTGTAACGTGTACAATTTTTAAAAAAAAATTAAATTTAACAATTGAAATTTTGATTAATATAATTAAATCAAATATTACTTACCTGACGACATGCAATTTCAGCATATTTATTTTATAGTCGAAAATAAGCGTCCTGCCAATCCTTCACGCACATTAACGCTTCCAAAATATCTTTTTTCAGTCGGTTCCTGACATTGGTCAAAACCCTTTTACCTGCACTAAAAGCAGACTCCGAAGCAACAGTGCTGACCGGAGGTGTCAGTAGATCTTTCGCAACTGCAGAAACAACTGGCCAACGTCTTTCATACTTTCTCCAGAGTTCAATTTCTTCTTTTGAACTTTTTTAATTGTTCTGTTTGTTGACATATTATGATTGAAATAATCAATTAATTCGGCAAGTATCACATTTTGAGTTTCGACCGATATTTGATGAGATATAAATGTAGATGACATGACACTAGATGAACACATTACAGTTGCATCCTATCTAAATGTATTAATGCCTTGAAATAAATTCATTATTTCGGCATCATTTTTTTCAATTTCAGCAGAAGGAGTAGGTGCAGAGGGTACCTGACTAACATTAACACCCATTCTTTCCGCATATAAATCATACATTCCACATAATGTTTGCTCTAAATTCTTATAGGTGATAAGTGTATCAAGTATTAAAACTTTATTGATTTGATCAATTGCGTATTTAGTTCCTGAAATACTATATCGGGGGTCTATTGCGTATGCTAAAGGAAATAACATAGACAGTTCTTCCCAGTATTTTCTAAACTTTAATTCTATAGCAATTATAATTTTACTAAAAGCAGGATCATTTTTATATTCATGGAATGTTCTTGCAATTATATAAAGGTGTTCAAGAACTATACAGCTTGTGAGATAATAAACGCCGGATAAAATCTTTGTGGTCTCATAAAAAGATGTCAAAAATCGTTTAACTTTCAAAACTAAAATCCAATCGGACTCATTTAACATACCATCGTCATCACTTCTAACGTGTCTATTGTTATAAAAGTCAGTTATTAAATTTTCGAAATCTTCACATGACTTTAACAGCAAGTAAGTAGAGTTCCATTTATGGCCTATGTCGCTAAAAAATGTTTTAGCAGTCGTCATTCTAAGTTCGGCACAAAAATCTTCAAATGCTTGTTTTTTACTAGGAGTGATCGTAATATATACTAATGCATTCCTAATCCTTTGAAGTTCATCATTTATATGTTTTAAATCATCTTGCACAATTAAATTCAAGATATGATACACACAACGAATATGAAACAAATACCCACAAAAATCAGGTTGAAGTATCCTACACAATTTATTGACGACTGCCTTATTAACACTAGCATTATCAAAACTAAAAGATCGAATTTTAGTCTCGCAATGATATTCTCTAACAATACTGATAATAGCATTATATATGTTATTAGCATTGTGAGGAAACTCAATAATTCTAAAAGTAATAATTTTCTTATACATGCACCAAAGTGGGTTTATATAGTGTGTGGTTGTAACTATATATGCTTTTTTATTAACACCTTCCCATATATTAGAAGTTAAAGATATAACACTGTCATATTGGTGCAAATCCATAATAAATTATTGTTTTGAATTATTGAAATAATTTATCGTATCGGTACGAAGAGTGTTTCGACTTACCCCAACGTACCTCGGTTGTAGATATTCTTTCATGAACGAGACGAAGTGTTGGTTATCTGCAATAGCCAGAGGCAACTCAGTGGCGATAACAAATTTCACCATTCCAGTTCGAGTATTGTCCTCCAAGTACACCTACGTGGATAGGGGTGAAGTTGTAGAATCGGCGCCTGGACTGCCAAATTGCAATTGCGTTTGACTAGTTGGAAGAAGTCCATGTCTGGCCGCACATGCTTTGTAGTGACGGTTGAGATGGGTGGTATCAATTCCTTTTTGCTATGCCAATTTTTGTTGGTAGTATTTACATACTGCTTTAAATTCTACAAGGCCATCGACGACTTTTCCCATTGAAATCAACTAAAAATGATTCCAACATTTTGCTTGTTTTTTGGCCTTTCGCTTTCCTTTAGAATATGGGATGTTTAATTCAGCATCTTCATCCTCATGTTCCGTTTCGGGAACGTTAATACCATCCAAATCAATTGGATTGTGGCTTCCCTAACTGTGAATGTGAACATCTTCAGGTATCGGTAGGTCATTTAGACCGATAAATTCATTTGAAAATTGACTTTATGGCGTCCTAAGCGATTCGCCATGATATGGCCCACATCCTGTATCGAACAAGCTTTCAACAAATGAGCGTTGATCCATTTATTTGATTGTTTATGATGAAATCTTAACTAGAAGAATATAAATGTAGTGTGATTGTGAGAATTGAGAATTGGATGAATTGAGAATTGTAACTAATAAATTGTAAAAATTGAATTGATATTGTATATTTTTCAGCACAAGAGAGTAAAACTCGATAACTGATATAATAAAAGAGAGTTGAGAGAGTTGGAGATTTGGAGTGGCAATTGATATGAAATTTTTTTTTTGGGATAAGAGATATTTATAGTAGAAGGGAAGGGGGAAAAAAATTTATTTCAATGACTGGTTGGTCACTTAACTTTTGTGGCTGGACGAGCCACGAGCTTGTTATTTTTAACGAGCCAGTCGTGGGCTTGTGATTTTACGAGTCCGAGCTGCCTACGAACCCCATTTTCACGAGCCGAGCCAACGAGCGGCTCCCTTTTGACATCCCTAAGAGAATGGTTTGCAAACTTTAGTCAAGCATCTCGCTTTACATTTTGCCAATAGTTAGCAAAAAGTGGATTTTGTTTTGATGTTTAACAATTTTCACCAACGAACTATAGATACCCATAAACCTTGAACCAAAACAATGGAACATATAAAAAAACCATTATAATTTCTTAAATCAAAAGTAAAAAGGATTGAAATAGGAAAAGAGAAATAAACAAATAATATAGCAAATTACAAAATAGAACAACAAAAAAGAATTTTTTTCACAAGTAGTTCATATCATTTTCTTGTCTTGCGGATTAAGATTTATCATTTTATTTTTTACAATAGGTCCTATTTCGACCTTTCTTGCAATCAAAATCATAAGTGGACTTTCTTTGGCATCCAATTAATCTCAAAATAAGTATGAGAAGTCACATTTCAAGGTTAGAAATGGACAAAAATTGATTTTGTTGTTGACCCTAAAATTGGATATAATTTTATCTCTTTGATGTTTTTGAAGCCAATTTTCATATAAGAGAAGGGGATATATTTTAGCGTTCTTTTAGTCGGAGATATTTTTTCAATCCTCGAAAGATTCGACCATAGATATTCTTTCAATCCCAGGCATTTTTTATGAAAGATGTTCCTTCAATCTCTAACATTTTAGATAGGAATTCAGATTACGACCCCCATTCTTAGCTAATTTTAATGAATGGAATAGTATTTTTTGAAAAATGTGTGGTTGATAAAGAATGAAAAGTTTTTGATTTATATGTAATATTATTTTATAGAAGATTGTGTGGTTGAAAATAAGAGAGAAAAAAGGAATGAGAATGAGAATGAGATGAAAATGGGGGCCAAACGGGGGCTACAAATCTTTTCTTTATTGTGAAATGGTTTATTAATAGGCATCTTAGTCGTTTTCTATTATTTTATTGGAAGTCAAGATTAAGTCACATTTCCAATGCTTATGGATGTTTGTGTATTGCATCACTTGTCGAGGAATTCCTTGTGTACATGCAAAGGCAGCATGCACTTAGTGGCGGAGCCAACACCCGGCGAGGGGGCGCGGCCGCACGTGTTGGCTCCGCCGGAATTTATAGTTGTTGCTAAGCCAAGAAGGAAGCTTGAAGATTGAAGTAGCGCTACACAGGATGATGAAACTTGGAAGAGTTAGGAAGATGACAGATAAGTGGATTGGGCCATTTCTTTTAAAATTGTGAATCTCTCTTCTTTTGGGCTTCTAATTTTTTTTTTAAAGGCCCAAACATTGGATGCAAGTTTAATGGTTTGTAAAACAAATCTCAATTCAATTGCCAATCAAATGACAAATTGCCACCCTGACTCCATGACTATCCGGTCTCGTCCCCTTCCCACTGTCCACTGTGTCGTTGTCGTGACTCGTGAGCTTCCTACTTGTCTTCTTTTTCTTTTTCTTTTTTGGTTTTTGTTCTTTTGGTTCATTTTTTTCATTTATCATTTATGAGTTATGATTGGAAAATAAACAAAGGACAATCTGAAAATAAAAAGAAAAAAGAAAAAAGAAAAATGATGAGGATGAGGATGATACTATGTTGGGATAATGTAAGAAAAAGTGACCTAAAATGATGAATAAGTTGTTATAGGTTCTTTGAGGATAAGCAGAAGTAAACAAGAGATGTGGGAGAGATTGATTATCTAGCACCATAGCAAGTTGGGTTTAATAAACTTTTAGAAGTCCTTGACATTAAATTATCACTTTTGCTATTGGGTTTAGTGGGACTTAGGTCTAGTAACGTGAATTCTTTTCTCCTCTTGTCTATATGTTGATTTTCTTTTCTTTTTTTTTTTTTGGGCAATTTTTAGTGTTTAGCTATAGACTTAACTCTTTTCCTATGTGGCTATGACTTTTGTGTCTTCGCAGATAAGGTTAAAGTAGTATTACAAGTAGTTCCCTTGTCAAATTTCTCCAGTCAATAACAAATCAGAGATCTGTTATGCATCTTCCATGTATGTGCAGAAATTACTATCTAATTTGATTCTTCTTAGTTTAGGTTTGAAATTGATTCTCAAATTGAATGTTTGTGGATAGGAAGTCCGTGCTGTGGATCATTCTACTTTTTCCATTCCAAGTTATGGTAAATGATAGAAAATATTGGTTTTTGTAGGAATTTACTCAATTGTGCAAGAGATAATATAAATATATAGGATATAAGTAGACTACACTGCTAATCACAATCACAACTTAAAATCAACGTCGCCAATGAACAATCTTGCTATTGCAGCAACGGTCAATGGCCGCCCTAACTCACTTGGATTCCTGGATCCGCCACTGCGTGCACTAACATTGAGTTGATTTGTCAGAATTCGCATTGAGATTTCCATCCAAGGCTCTTCTAGGCCTCAACTGTGTTTTTGGCCAAGGTCTTTAATCATATTTGAGGCCAAGTGTCAGTCCTCGACTTCTTCTGGTCAGGTAAACCTCGAAGAGTAAGGCATTCTTCTAGTCTAACAGCCTTGAAAGGATGAAGCATAAATATTTGTCAGCTACATGGGGTTTGAAATCCAAAAGAACCGTAGTAATTTTAGTACATAAAATTAGTCATCCAAATCCGAATTTCATATTTATTTGAATTAATGGATTTTTGATATTCATTTACTTCTACTATTGAAGATTTAGATTTCATGGCTTCTCATTTTTCTTCGAAATATCATAGTGATGGAGGTTAAAACATAGTAGATAAGCTTCTATTAATTTCAAGACATTTATGCCAGATGGGATCTGAAGATTCGAAGAAGCGGTTTTATATGTACTCAAAGACATTTATACCAGATGGAGTTTGGAACTTATAAAAGCGGCTTTACATTTGTTTCGAGGCATTTATGCCAGAGGAAACGCGAAGCTCAGATAATTGGCTTTTTTTCTTCTATTTTATTTCAAGGCATATAGAAATTAGCTCCGCCTTATCACAACCTCCAAAAAATTAAGGCCATATTTTCAAGCTTACATCAATGAAGACTTGACCAATTTTCCGTTGCGACGGTTGTAAAGAAGCCTGATGTGTCTAGAAGATTAATGAAATGGGTGATTGAATTCACCTTGTTCAACATCAAGTTCTGACCAAAAAAATCTGTTGAGGGTCCGGCCTTGGCAAATTTTGTTGCCAAGTTTATCAAGGATCTGCAATGCCCAAAGATGTTGAGGACTCAGAATGGTCACCAAATAGAAGTTGTTTTTCGATAGATCGTTCTGAGAATCCCAATCAGAAGCGGGGATAATCTCAACAAGCCGAAGGACATTACCTAATGCACTAAGGTTTAACTTCCAATCTTTAAACAACGTGATGGAATATTTGCAACTGATAGTTGAGCATAAACTGGCATAAAGAGATGCAAGTGAAGGAAATACAGTTCAACAACGATCCTAGCTCATTGTGAACCAGGTAAATGACCCACTGGCAAGAAAAGAGCATGATTGCTTATCTAAAGCTTGTCAAGTAATTATGTCAGACTTTAACAAGTTTGAGATCCTCCTTCAAGTCCCTCGTGTAGGTTGCCCCTAGCATTGATGCTTTGTGTAAATTGTCCAATAGCATAGAGTTCGAGCAGTTGAGGATGATTTCAATTGTAAACTTAGAAAAGCCCTATATCGAGGCCAAAGGTAAGTAGATGGTGATTAGCCCAAATAGATTCCCCTTCTGGGAAGAAATTGATTCAATGAATCGAAAATATCAATTAGATTATTTGTTAGCTAGAGGCTTTGATTTAACCTAGTCAAAGTCAAAAAGTTAAAGCTTAATATTCCTTAATTCATGGTATGGGACGAAGTTCTGCTCCATGAGGTACAATTAGTGTGAAAAACATAAAATCAGGTTGTAGATGACAATATATCTTGAGATAAGGATATTGCTAGCTACCCAGACTCTTTAGATTTCTGCAGGCGATGTGATAAATACTAGAGGTTTTCAAATATAATTTGACTTCACCCTCAAACGATGACCATAGTGAGTAGTCCATGATCTTTTTCCAAATAAGAGATAAATATTATGGTCCTCGGCCTTAGCAGAGCTGGAGCCCAATTTGTCATTGTATCCATCGATTACTTCATCAAATCAGTTGAAGTTGTCGATGAGTAAGATTACTAAAGCCAGTGCAACAAAATTCATATTAAAAGAGAATGGTGTGCAAATGTAGGTCTTGCATTCTTTTGTCTTAGACAATGAGAGGCAATTCAACAACCAGAGTTTGAGAAAGCTCTTTGATGATTACAAAATCTAAAAGTAGTTCTCAAACCTCTACCATCCAAAAACTAATAGCTAAGTAGGGGATGCTAACAAGACCATGAATCATGCTTATGAAGAAAAAACTTGGGTTGATGAATTCCACAATGTTTGTGGGCTTACGGTACTATCAATCAAACAACAACACATGAACCACCATTTTTCTTATTCTACTGTGCCAAGGCTAAGGTGCTAGTAGGATTCACAATCCTTTCTCCCCGATCTTCTTGCATAATAAGGTATCAAATGATGTGGTAAGATAGCAAAAGCTCGACCTTTTGGATCATTCCCAAAATAAGATGGCCACATACTAGATAAGAGGAAATCCCCCCAATGGTCACTGAACTCTGCAGAAAATCCCTTAGGAAGTCACCGAACTTCAATACGCCCCTAAATAGTCACTGAACTTTGCTGAAATCCCCCAAGAGGTCGCTGAACTTCAAAACATCCATAAATGGTCACTGAACTTTGCCGAAATCCCCCAGAGAGGTCACTCAATGTTGCAAATTGGGACCCCATATATAACTAGTTTAGTAACCTCTTAGGGACTTTTTGCAAAGTTTAGTGACCATTTAGAGACGTTTTGGAGTTTGATGACCTCTTGGGGGACTTCGAAAAAGTTCAGTGACTATTTAGGGACGTATTAAAGTTCGGTAACCTCCTAGGGGATTTTCTGCAAAGTTCAATGACCATTGGGAGAATTTCCTCTACTAGATAAAAATGGCAAAATATTATAAAATCTTGAGTAAAATGGAAATTCTTCTGGATCAATTACCTCGTACTGAGAAGAATCTTCCTAGAAATGAAAGAACATGGTTCAAGCATCCTTGGTCCAAACTAGGAGGCACCGTATTGAATTGCTTTTAAGGTTTGACTTGGGATGCTTAAAATAAAAGATCTAGATGGGTTCAAATAGTCTCACCCTTGGAACGACGAGCATTTATGATAATTATGCTAAGTTAACTACTTCTTCATGTCCAATCCTTAGCTCGACGTTTTATTACATTCGACCGACTAATAATCATGTTCTTTGGTCCTGAAACCTATCATAATTGCTTTTTATGTTTCTTAAAACGAAAATTTCTTATTATTGTTTAGTTAATTTTATCATTAGGCGTGATCTTTAACTATTAATTGATTATTGAGCAGCTATTGGGTCGATGATCAACATTACTACATGATAAATGCAAAATAAATAAATAAATAAATAAATAAATAAATAAAATAAAATAAAAATCTAAGGTACAAATCAGAGGTAATGCTTTTCAATATTTAAAATACTTGAAATGATTACAAGGAAAGTGGCAAGCTGAGCATGAGACAATTAAGAACGGGTGGATGTTGTTCGTAGCTTGAGAATCGATAGATGTTGTAGAAGTCTAAGAAATAAAATGAAATTAGGCCATTATGTTATGATGATTTAGCGCCGCGAGTCTAGCTCATTCAAGAAACGAGTTATAGAAGCTCAACCCATTTAAGATTTTGAAAGCCCAATCCATAAGTTAATTAAAAACCCAACAATTTAAGAGATTAAGTTTAAGTTAATTTGATTACAGAAATTTAATGAATAATTGTGTTGCCTCAATGGTCATCTGCATGGTATTTCATGTAGGCAATCCAAGCTCAAATCACCATGTAAATGTTTTTATAAAACTTTTTATGAATTATTTTTTAGGTTTAAAAACTATTCAAATTCTTAGTTAAAGATTCAATTTAACAAATTTAATGATAATACAACTCCCTCTATTTAGTTTTTCATTAAAAAGAAATGTTACAAGAAATGGAATGTCACTTTTTCACTGTACTTCTCCTCAAATCCGAATTTCCTTTTATTTTCTCTCAAAAGAAAAAATATATTTCATGTTAATTTAAGCTAAGGGAATAACAAGGGTTAGAAAAAGAAAGACTTTCTACACATTTTGTTCCTTGATATTCAAGAAAATTCAAGGTAGGTAAAGGTGCAAGTGTTTACTTTGTTTCAAATTATAAATTTCGATAAATGTTTGAATGAAATTGTACCTCCGGGTACGATGCTTTGGCACTACAATAGTTTGAATGATCATTCTCCGACTCTACGTGTTATGATAATGCTACAGTAATTGAATTTGCCGAAAATCCATCTACGTGCGATGATATGAATCTATAGTTTGAAATTTTTATTTTGACAGTGAAATGCACCAATGACATCATTGAGTTTCAAACTCATGGGTTAATTCCTTTCCTACAGGTTGAATGGATTTTCCTTGGGGCATGGATGATAGTAAAGGATGATGCGACATGTCATGGAGAAGCCGGTGATTTAATATCTTTAGTTGATTATGAAATGTTTACGTTTTCTTTAAATTAGATTCCTTTGAATGTCGTGTGTGGATCTATTCTACGAACATTCTTTATAAATAAATTATATTTGAAAGTAGATATGTGTCATAAGAATAAATTTACAAATCATCGTTTACAAAATAGAATGTTAGCGATTTAAAGTTTTGCTGCCTCTTTAAAAAAATTCAGATTTTGCCTTGTTTTTAAAAATTCATAACTATTTTGTTACTTGAAATTTTTATACAAAGCTAGTGGAGTTGAATAGCCACATAAGTTAGTCACTGAATGAATTTGGAATCATGTCAATCTGATACCGTTAGAATTTTATATGTTGTATAAAGTAAACTGCACTGGGTAGAGTAGCTGTTTTTTCAGCTTTTGCCTTGACTTCAAAATTCATAACTCGACCATTACTTAGAATTTTTGGATGAAACAAATTGAATTTGATAGTTTCATGGATTAAATACTGAATAAATTTGAAATCATGTGGTTTTGATGTTTGTGAAATTTTATATGTCATTTCAAGTGAACTGCACTGGTTTACCTTTCAATCAGATCGCTGCTGGATTTTGAAAAAAATATTTTAATACCTCATATGATGTCGATGGAAGCTAATTTTTGATTATGTCATATTATAAGGAGTTTTCTACTTTACATTAAAATTTGATGAAATTTCGAGGTCGATAGCTATGCAAACAAACTTATTTTGATAATTACCATTTGTAATAAAAACTGAAACAATAATATTACGTTTAAAGTTTTGCAAAATTTCACGTCAATAGTGGTTACATGCAAATACGGTATGCTGTAAATACGGTATGATGTATATAAGATATGCTGTAAATATGGTATGATGCAAATACGGTATGCTGTAAATACGGTATGATACAAATATGGTATACTGAAAATATAGTATGTTACATATACAGTATGCGTTAATCCAACATGTAAAGTGCATATACGGTATGAATGAATTCATTTTTTTTTTGAAATTATTTTCTTTTAGTATTAAATTATAAAAATGATTTAATTCTTTATACCTTCCACTAAAAATATAGTTAAATAAATTTATGATTAAAGTACAGTTAATCTCGTGACATTTCGATCCATGCGGGTCGGGGCGTTACAGACGTGTTGGTAGCTTGGGACTCATTGGCGGGTTAGTCTACTCATCCCTGTCCCATCCTAAACTAAACTAGAGAACTAAGTGTTAGCCTCTTAGGCCTTGACTATGCTACAAACCTCTCACTTTTGATTGCATATCTATTTTTTGTAAACCATAGAGACTTCGTTAATAAAGTTCTTTTATGAAAAATGTGTTGTGTATGTGGCTCATATAGAGTGAACGCACATGTTTACTATGTCAAATTGGCCGATCCCCGAGCGGAGTGAACCACATGGCCCTAAAGGTTTATATGGACTTGGGCTAGAGTTAGTATAAATACTGATGATATAACCCTATATAGAGAGAAAACCCACGAGTATAAATACTGATGATATAACCCTACGTAGAGAGAAAACCCACGAATACCAAGGCGTTATTGAGCTCAATTTACCACGTTAAATTTTCCTAACATCATCTTAAACCAATCTCTCTCTTCACCTAGTTCAGTTTCACTCACAAGTTCGAGCTCACCCTTGAGACAAGGCATCTCACCCTTGTTAAATGTGACATCTCTATTCACGATGATCTTGACCCTCTTTTGGCTTTTATCCCATAACCTATAACCCTTAACACCATCGTGGTATCCTAGAAAAACAAACTTTTCTAGCTCTAGGTTCAAACTTTCCCTCATTCTGATGGCAAAAAGAAGCACAACCAAAGGTTTTACATATAGAGTAGTCACTCAGTTTACCACACCTTTCAAGAGGGGTATCATCATTTAAAGCAGTGGATGTAGTCAAATTAATCAAATAACAAACAGTCATAATAGCTTTGCCCAAAAAGACTTTAGGACAACGGAACTTAACATCATGCAATATACTTTATCAAGAATGGTTTTATTTATTTTGTTGAGGAGTGTAAGGGACCGTCTTCTACCTTGTTATTCAATTTTCTTTATACATACTGTCAAAATTAGTATTACAAAACTCTAGACCATTATCTGTCTTTAAAAATTTAATTCTTTTTGTCAGTATGATTTTCCACTTGTCTCTTTTAGTTATTAAAGTTGTGGAAATTGTCAGATTTATCTTTTAAAAGATAGACCCACACTTTCCTAGTGTAATCGTCAATAATAGATATGAAACACCTATTCCCACCCAATGTGGGACTACTAGCAGGACCCCACAGATTAGAATGCATATATTCAAGCATGCCTTTAGCGTTATGAACACTAGAAGAGAAAAGATGTTTTATGATGCTTACCAATCACACGGTGATCACAAAATGACAAATCAAACACAATAATTATCAAATGCACCTTTTTCATCAAGAAGCTTAAATCCCTTAATGCTTACGTGAGTAATCCTATTATGCTATGTATGTGTGTGATCAACCTTATCAGAAGAGATAGAGGAGCTTAAACCTCTAATCATTTCTCGTGTAGTGATGTAGATGTTGTTTTTCTTAGTTCCCTTAATAAAGACTAATGCACCCTTAATCATCTTTAACATACCATTTCTAATTTTACCAGTAAAGTCATCCTTTTCAAATCTTCATGATTGAAATCAAATTCCTAGACAATTCAGGAATGTATCTAATGTCATTTAAAGTATACACAAAGTCAGTGTCAAACTTTATATTAATGTCACCAATCCTAGCAGTCGTATAGGCAAAATTATCACACAGCACAACGTGCCCAGTATTAGGTTCATGCAAATTTTCAAACCAATTTTTTTTAGATGCCACATAAAAAGATGCATCAAAATCAAGTATACACTCATACATACAGGAATTAGTAGTTAGATTCAGTTCAGCAATATACGCAATGGGACTCGTAATCATATAAACCTCACCGTCATCTATATCGAAAGCAGAGGATAACACTTTGACCTCATCTCTCTCCTTAACCTTTAGCTTACCCTTCTTTTTATGACAATCTTTTATAAAATGCCATGTGTTTCCACAACCATAGTATTTTCTAGCTTTTGTCCTATATTTTGATCTAGACCTACCCTTACCCATTTTCTTCCATCCATTACTACTTGACTTGCCACTACTTTAGTGTCCATCATGACTGTTTTATCTAAACTGAGTTCTACCCCGCATCATATTTAACTCATTGCTTTTTTTATCATGTTTTTCAGCTCTAATTTTCATCTCTTTATTTTTAAGAGAATCTATGACAATTTTAGGCGTCAAGGTGTCCCTACTATACTAATGGTATTTTTAACTTCCTTATATAAGTCAGGAATAGAATTGAGCAAGATTATGACCTTATAAATTTCGAACACAATCTCATCAAGTTAACAATATCTTGCACCAACTTGTTAAACGCATCTAAATTGTCATGAAGATCCTTTGAGGGATCCATTTTAAAGCTAAAAAAGCGCTCAAGCAGGTAATGTTTGTTCGGTGTAGATTTGAGCAAATACTGATCTTTCAATCTTTTCCAAAGTTCTTTTGTAGTTTTCAGTTTACCCACATTTCTCATAACGGCGTCAAACAAGAGTAAAATGATTGAGGTGCAAGCAAGTTCATTGACTTCTTCCTTTTGCTCTTTTGAAAAACCAGTTAAAAAATTGTCTTCAATGGCTTTTGAAACTTTTTGTTGGACCAAATTAAAAAATCACATATTTCGCTAAAAATCTCCAAATCAAAGTTGTGAGTTGTCATTTTCACAGAACAACTAAAAAGACACAAAATACAGTCAAACCACATAAAGTGGTCCTAGGGTCACAAACAATATACTCCATTTTAAATTCCCATGGTTTCATAAGAATAATGATCTTAGATCAAGAGAATATTCAAACGAGTTAGGTCTTGATATTCTAACGGAGTTAATAAGCAGCAGAAATAATAATGCGACAAAAAGATATGTCTCACTGATAACAAGTTTCATAAAAATTGTAACACGAAGAACAATACGCTGATTTAACCAAAGGAAAAATGCTCAATCGAACAATTAAGAGCAAGTAATTCTAATTTCTAGCAAAAGCAATGTTACCCCTTTATAGTAACCACAACCCTATTGTCACCCCACATGGTGACGCGTTAATGTTAAAAATTAAACGGGTTAAGCCAATTTATCAGAGCGGATCTATCTGAGTCTGTAAAGTAAAGAGATGCAAATTGACTGCTTTAGGGCTACAACTATTCATCCTAAAGGTTCAGCAAATATACCAATGCTAATCAACTACAAACGCCGATTGATATCTAGAGGCAAAATCAACCAAATTTTCCTGCATAACCTGAAACACTAAACAAAACTCATCAGTACGTTCAAGAGATTAAAATAAGTATTCTGTATGAAAAAACTTGTCGAAAGTCGTCGCGACGCACCGCCATGTCACCCACGCACCACCGATCGCCACCACCGCCATGTTACCCACACGCCATCGATCGCCACCACCGCCATACGCCACCTCATAGGAGGTGCCCCGATTTGTTGTCATGGGTTCAACCTCCGTTTGTCCAATAGAGGTCTCGTTTGGGAGCAATTGGAAAATTTCAGATCGGGTGCCTTGAAGAAACTGTCCCTATTTTCTCAAATTTTTGCTAGATTTCACCAATCCATGCTATGATACCAGATGTAGAGAGAAAATCGACGAACACCAAGGAATTACCGTGCTCAATTTACCACCGAATCAACATCACATTCGAGACACACCCAAACACCCAATTTCTCTTCTTCCCACTCACGGTTGCTTTTGAATATCCATGAAGAGATAACCAAGGAAAGACCAATATCACACAAAGATTAACCACAAAGGTTGCACAACTAAGTTAACCAAGAATGGGTGGAGAATGTGAATCTCAAAGAAGACAACAGTGTTCTCTTCTTGGAGACACTAGAGAAGATGAATATATAGCCCAAATGAGAGAACAAATAGGTAAATTAGGTTAGGTTAGGGTTGTGGCCCAAAAGGCCAACACAAGAGTAATAGACTCCAAATGGGTATCATAGATAAGCCTTCCAAGTAAATGGGACGGGCCGCGAGCAACACTACTAAATTAGGTTGCTTTTAGTGGTCCTTACAAAATTGGGATTGGGTCGTCTCAATAGTGGTGTTGACATATCGTTCAATCATTTGGACAATGCCGACTAAAATTAAAAAATTGAGTTCACGTCATTGCTCAAGAGGTCGTTTGACAATAATTTTCCTAACACCCTATTATTCATACTGAATAAAATCTCTGCTTTGCTCCTTGTTGACATGTGCACATCGTCGAACCACGTTAAACACTTGTGTTGATTTCTCTCTTTTACTTCTTCATTATTATGTATAAAATCCAACAAAAGGGTTAGAAGAATGACTAAGCTGATAAAAAACACTCAACCCTCTACTTGAAAACCACTTAAAAAGAACTTTTAGTATAGTAGTGAGGAATCTCAATTGAATCTAGAATGCCATATATATGTTGACATTGTAATTTACCCCTTATTTATGGTGAAATTTTCCATCGCTACCCACCGTGCCTCAGAAGTCATTGTTCCTTCCATTGAACTTAGCCAAGTCATTAGATCCATACACTACGTTCATATCCTCACATCACAACCATTGTTATGGGTATTGAATTTTTGCTTCATGGATATAATCTATATAAAAAGATATTTTGGAAAGAAACAAAGCATGGACTAGGGATGGAAGAGAAAATTTCATGCTTTCAGTACTAACAAAAGTAACAACAATATGGAAATTTATAGGCATTACACCCAAGTGGATAGCTGAGATTTTCCTCACGTGCTTGACACCTATTTTGTCAAGTATCAACAATATGTTTCTTGACTTCTCTTCTTCATTTTTTAAGTGTTTTACTCTTGTAGTTTTGGTAGTAAATCTCATAAAAAGTGCCAAACCTTTGACCTAAAAAAATGAATAGTATTTTTTTAAGCCAAAATTATAATTTTCTCTCTCAAATTCAGTAGATTTTCCCTTCTTTGGGGATTTTTTAAAATATTTTTGAAGCCCATTTCTGTATAAGAGAGAGATAAATATTCCTTTTTTTAAGAGATGCGCATGTTTTTCTCAGTCGAGGATATTCTTTTAATCCCTGAGTGATTTGGTCTCATATATTTTTTTATTTCGAGGAATTTTTGTATTAGAGATTTTTTCAATCTCTGGCCTTTTAGATGGGAATTCAAAATTTAGATCCTTTGCATTGTTGTGTAATTTAGGGGCATTTTCCATTATTTTATAAGAAGTCATTATTAGTTCCGATTCCCAAAGCTTATGGATATCTATATTTTGTTAATCTTGTCTTTGAATTATATGCAGGACATGGTGGCTAATGGCTGCCCCACCCGCTCACTTTTCTATAAGAGCCTTTGACCAAATTTTTTGTAATAAAAAAAAAAATGTAAACAAAATCTCTTTGGTTGAAAATACCCTCCTCATTTGCAAAGAAGAGAAGAGTTTCATAGAGAGAAAAAAAAGAGGAGGAAAAAAAAAAAGGAAAAACTAGTCCGGATCCCGCTGCTTACGGACGACCCGAACCTGACCTACTTTGATCAAGACCGGACGCACCTGGATCAGCCGGAGAACGCCATTTTCTGGAAGCTTAGACATGTTCTCTATAAATAATTTCTTTGAATATGTGAAAGTTTGAATATTTAGGATTTGAATACGAGTTAAATTCAATTTTTTATGGTTAAAATGGAAGAAAAGATCGAATTTGAGGTTGAAATGCTGAAAAACTGAAAAAATGAGACGGAGCTCATCGGAAATGGAGTTTTTCGGCGAGCTCCAGCCCGTTACGGATCATCCCGGTCCATAACAGACCCTAAAATGGTCCATAACGGACCATCTGGTTCGGGTCCAAACCATTTGGTCGGGTCCGGACCCAACAATGGGTCCCTTTTTTATCTTGAATTTATTTTAATTTTTATGTTAAAAAATGTAATTAAATATAAAGTAAATAATATATATGTTAAGCTAATGAACGAAATATTTAAAGATAAATTAAATAGAATTTTAATTTTTTTGACTTAAATATATGTTTAGTAATTAAATATACGAAATAAATAATAAATATATGTTTAATAATAAATATATGTTTAGTAATTAAATATACGAAATAAATAATAAATATATGTTTAATAATAAATATATGTTTAGTAATTAAATATATGAAATAAATAATATACATTTTAAGACAATTAAAATTATTAATTATGGAAACAATTAATATAATTAATTAAAGAAATACTTAAATGAAAATATTAATATATTTTTATTCAAATAAATAATCGAAACAGAGTAATTGAATATGAAATCAATAATATACATAATTAACGAAATATTTAAAGAATAAATGAAATTGAATAATAATTTTCTTACTTAACCAATTAAGATAATTAATTAAAGAAATGGTTAAATGAAAAATCGAATTAAATATTATTATTTTTATTCAAATAAATAATCGAAATAGAATAATTAAATATGAAATGAATAATATACATAATTAACAAAATATTTAAAAAATAAATTAAATTGAATAATATTTTTTTACTTATCGAACTAAGATAATTAATTAAAGAAATAGTGAAATGAAAATTGAATTAAATATTATTAATTTTATTTAAATAAATAATCGAAATAGAATAATTAAATATGAAATGAATAATATACATAATTAACGAAATATTTAAAGAATAAATTAAATTGAATAATAATTTTCTTACTTAAGCAATTAAGATAATTAATTAAAGAAATGGTTAAATGAAAAATTAATTAAATATTATTATTTTTATTCAAATAAATAATCGAAATAGAATCATTAAATATGAAATGAATAATATACATAATTAACAAAATATTTAAAGAATAAATTAAATTGAATAATAATTTTCTTACTTAACCAATTAAGATAATTAATTAAAGAAATGGTTAAATGAAAAATTGAATTAAATATTATTATTTTTATTTAAATAAATAATCGAAATAGAATCATTAAATATGAAATGAATAATATACATAAATAACAAAATATTTAAGGAATAAATTAAATTGAATAATAATTTTCTTACTTAACCAACTAAGATAATTAATTAAAGAAATGGTTAAATGAAAAATCGAATTAAATATTATTATTTTTATTCAAATAAATAATCGAAATAGAATCATTAAATATGAAATGAATAATATACATAATTAACAAAATATTTAAAGAATAAATTAAATTGAATAATAATTTTTTTACTTGTCGAATTAAGATAATTAATTAAAGAAATGTTTAAATGAAAAATCGAGTTAAATATTATTATTTTTATTCAAATAAATAATCGAAATAGAATAATTAAATATGAAATGGATAATATACATAATTAACGAAATATTTAAAGAATAAATTAAATTGAATAATAATTTTCTTACTTAACCAATTAAGATAATTAATTAAAGAAGTGGTTAAATGAAAAATTGAATTAAAAATTATTATTTTTATTCAAATAAATAATCGAAATAGAGTAATTAAATATGAAATGAATAATATACATAATTAACGATATATTTAAAGAATAAATTAAATTGAATAATAATTTTCTTACTTACCCAATTAAGATAATTAATTAAAAAAATAGTAAAATGAAAAATGGAATTAAATATTATTATTTTTATTCAAATAAATAATCAAAATAGAATAATTAAATATGAAATGAATAATATACGTAATTAACGAAATATTTAAAGAATATATTAAATTGAATAATAATTTTCTTACCTAACCAATTAAGATAATAAATTAAAGAAATAGTAAAATGATAAATCAAATTAAATATTATTATTTTTATTCAAATAAATAATTGAAATAGAATAATTAAATATGAAATGAATAATGTACGTAATTAACGAAATATTTAAAGAATAAATTAAATTGAATAATAATTTTCTTACTTAACTAATTAAGATAATTAATTAAAGAAATAGTAGAATGATAAATCAAATTAAATATTATTATTTTTATTCAAATAATTAATTGAAATAGAATAATTAAGTATGAAATAAATAATATATATATTCAAATAATTAACAAAATAAATTTTTAAAGAAATATTAAATAATCAAATATGTGAGAATTTTTTTGTTTAACTGTTTTAATATGTGATTGGATGAATCTATTTATTACTTTATTAATATGAAATCTGATTGGTTAAATTTGAAGATACGATATTTTATTTATAATCTCTTGTATATGGTTTTAACATGTATTATTTTAGTAGAATGGAATATCATATGGACAATAATCTGAGAGCTCATTTGGGAAAAGTTCGACGTATTGTAACTTTTCGAGGTATGCGACAGTGATTGAGAGGCTAGATGAGAAGCACATCGACATACTCCATCGATCGTTTTTATGGTCCTTCTATCCGTTGAGGGACGTGCAGATCTTCGGACAGATTATTGATTCTTTATTACTCCGACTACTTAAACCAGTCGATGACGATCAACTTTATTTTGCTATGGGGGACGGGAAGGTATCAAGATTAACAATCTTTGAATTTGCCCTCATTATTGGCTTGAGTTGTACTGGAGAAGAAGAAGCGAGAGCCCATATTATACTAAATAAAAGGTTATTGGATTTATATTTTGGAGGTAAAGGGCCGGTTACACCACCACAGTAAGAGGACGCATTTAGGAGATGCGATCACATGTTAGAGAAGCCGAAGTTAGGATTTGTGTATATACTGGAGAGTATATTGAGATGTCGACATCGTAGGACGTTCATTGACCTTTTTTCATTGGATGTTGTTGATAATATCAATACTTTCAACAGCTTTCCATAGGGTCGGAGATGTTACGCCGATACTCTCCACGTATTCAGGAGGGTACATACTATGCCAAAATCGGGAAGGGGCGACCGTAAATATGATGTATATGGCTTTTGCATGGCGTTGCAGGTAAATATTCAGCTTAATGTAATGCGTATTAAACTTTTTTATTAAATGTATAAATAATTTTTTTTTTTGGTAATTGTTGCAGTTGTGGACATATGAAGTTATCCCTGCTTTGGGTAGCAAATGGGCGATCAGAAGGGAGACTAGCTACCCACGAATACTTAATTGGCGAGTATATGAGAAGCCATCGGCTAAAGATTTGACAGCTATCCCCGACGATCCTCAGGTGAGTATTATATATTTCCAATTTATATTTTACGTACATTAACACGACTCGATACATGCTCATTAACATGTTGAAAATATGATATGTCATCTCGAAGTTCATGTTGAGTTGGTTGTTTCGGTAGAAGAGGAGGATCAAATATATGTACGTGAATTACATGTTCAACCTACTGAAAACGATCCAGTGTTTGAGTCCGTTCCGGATAGAAATGGGGTACGTTTATTTAAGATCATTATTTATTCTGATTTATTATATTCATGTGTGGATTATTAATATTAGTTATCTTCTATATGTAGGAGCGTCATCCAGTAGAACGACGAGCACTTCCACATAGGAGATCTCCTTTGCCTCCACCGATGAGATCTCCGTCGCCTCCACCAATGAGATCACCTCTACCGCCATTATCACATTCTCTAAGGAGATCTCCGTCTCCCGCACCCACCCACCTTCCACGTGGATCGCCTGTACCCAATCAGACCCGTCATTCAGATAATTTCTTTACATGCATGACTGGTATTATTAGAGAGGAGTTGGGAACGATGCGACGTGATTTTACGACCGAGGCAGTAGCACTACGAGAGGAGATAGGGATGCTGCGACAGGATTTTATGACAGAGATAGTAGCACTATGAGATGAGATTGAAGTGCTGTGATGAGATATAGGAGACCTTCATACTGAGGTTGCAACACTTCGAAGTGATGTAGTAGGCTTCCGAGGTTCTGTCAAAGGGAGTGTCGGGGAGACTAGTGTTCCTCGAAATTTGTGGGCAACGGCCGCAGGATTCGATGAGTTTTTTTATTCGGTGCCGGAGGCCGGGAGGCAGGGGGTGGAGGTCGGGCTAGAGGTGCCAGAGGAGGTCAGGATGGCAGGGGTGGAGGTGCCGGAGGAGGCCGAGATAGAGGGGATGGAGGTCGGACCGAAGGTGCCAGAGGAGGCCGGGATGGTTGGGGTGGAGGTACCGGAGGAGGCTGAGATAGAGGGGGTGGAGGGAGGGATAGGGGTGCCAGAGGGAGAGACAGGGATGCCGGAGGGGGTGACCGAGAAGGTAGCGGAGGGCACACCGGAGGTGGTAGTAGAGGGGGTTTCGGAGGACGAGAGGACTCCAGAGATGACGGATGACGATGTAGTATTTGTGTCGGAGGGGGCTACGGAGGTGCCGAAGGGTAAGAAGCGTGCCAATGACGCTCCAGAGCTGATGGTCAGTAAGAGATCGAGATTGTCATCACAGTATATCGTTTCCCCATACACGACCGAGGCGAAGAGAAGGGGGTTTGTGGATGGGACGTTCCCCAATCTTTTTCGCGATGTCGACCTGGTCAGACAGAAGGCGTTCGATGATTGGTTCTAATCCCTTTAGTCTAAGTAAGTCTTTTATGATTTTGCTAATCTTTTTATGTATTTTTCGTAACTTTTTTTTCATTTTCCAGAGATAGTTATACCATCGGCTGTATGACCGTGCCCAACGCTAAAAAGTGGTTCGAAGATGTACTGACGACCTCAGCTTGGCTCACCGATGATATAAGTTTTTTGAGTTTCCATTTATTATATTTATAGAAGTTGTTGGTTCATTTACTTAAATGACTCTATCTTTTTTGTTGGTGTTTTTTTGTTTTAGCATATCGCCTCCTGAGATCTTATGACAGTCCTAGTCGAGTTATCCTGAGCTCTGAGTTTGTTCGTATCGTAGATATCGAGCATCACGAGCTCTTAAGCAAGGGGAATGAATATGTTCTGTCTGAGTACATGTTAGAGTGGGTGATTGGGCTACAGTCGAAGTACGGAAAGCCGTGGACGGATTGTACACATATGTACATTCCAGTGATCGCGAACTCACACTGTTTTTTAGTGGAGATCGTATTTGCTAATTCCACTATGTACGTGTACGACTCTAATCATAGCTGTCTGACACAAAGTCAACTGGAGCATCTACTGGAGCCAATGGCTGTGATCGTGCCCATGATGGCTAGTCATGTGATGATTCGAATAAATGACAGATTAGCCATTGTGCGGAACATGACGACGGCAAAACAAGAAAGATCGTACAGATTTAAAACTTTTTAATTTTAAGATTTAATTTTCAGTTATAAGTTATCGAACTAATATATTTTTCTTCGGTTGCAGGGGCGACTGTGGCTTATTTGCAATAAAGTACATAGAGTTTTTTAGCATTGGTCGCAATGTTGATATAATAAATCAGTTTTGGATTGATATGTGGAGGCATAATTTAGCTTGCGACTTGTATGAATATAATTGTGATCCTTAGTGCATTGTATATTATTTTATTGAAATGTAAATGTTGTTTACTTCGTATGATTTGTGTTGTAATGTAATAATTTTTTTAAATATTTAAATGAAAGAAATACTTAAACGAAAACTCGAAGTAAGCGCTATTATTTTTATTCAAATAAATAATCAAAATAAGTAATTAAATATGAAATAATTAATATACGTACTAAGATAATTAACAAATATTATTATTTTAATTTACATTATTGTTGTGTTTGTAATCTCTCCATATTATCAGTTAATATATATCGTTGTCTTACTTGTATTAAAAGAAAAAAATATTATTATTTTAATTTACATAAGTAATCGAAATATAGCAATCAAATATTAAATAAACAATATACACATTAAGATAATTAACGAAATATAATTTTTAAAGGAATATAAATAATCAAATATACGTGCCAAATGAAGATAATTAATAAAAGAAATACTTAAACGAAAACTCGAAGTAAGTGCTATTATTTTTATTCAAATAAATAATCAAAATAAGTAATTAAATATGAAACAATTAATATACGTTCTAAGATAATTAACAAAATCTTATTATTTTAATTTACATTGTTGTTGTGTCTATAATCTCTCCATATTGTCAGTTAACATATATCGTTGTCTCACTTGTATAGGGTTGGCAATGCCGGCTCGGCCTTTAATGCCACGAGCTCAGCTCGTGCTCGTGGCGAGCCGAGCTCGAGCTCGGCTAGTTGAAATTGGGCGAGCTCGGCTCGGCTCGGCCCACGAACTCGTGGCTCGTCTGAGCTCATGGGCCGAGCCGAGCTTCGGCTCTTGAGCTCGCTTTTTTTTTTTTTAAATAACGAATAGAGTTTTCAAAATAAAAAGTGTTAAAAAATACAAATAATTTAACGAAAACAAGTTTTTATTTTTTTTTATTTATATCATATTGTAATTTGTAATACTTTTTATAAAGTATAAAATATTTATATAATGAAAACGAATTATTTTTTGAAATACATTTACAAAAAATATATTTTTTTGATTTCTTTTTAAAGTTAATAAAGAATTGAGTTTTAAAAATAAAAAGTGTTAAAAAATACAAATAATTTAACGAAAACAAGTTTTTATTTTTTTATTTATATCATATTGTAATTTGTAATACTTTTTATAAATTATAACATATTTATATAATGAAAACGAATTATTTTTTGAAATACATTTACAAAAAATATATTTTTTTGATTTCTTTTTAAAGTTAATAAAATGTAAACCCTCTTCCTTTATCCGGACTTGGGACCAGCTCCATCAATTTTAATTAGGTAGAGTTAAAAATTGTACACGAACAACTTGTTGTAACGTGTACAATTTTTTAAAGAAAATTAAATTTAACGATTAAAAAATAAATTTTTTTTGATCAATATAATTAAATCAAATATCACTTACCTGACGACATGCAATTTCAGCGTATTTATCATGTAGTCGAAAATGAGCATCCTGCCAATCCTTCACACACATTAACGCTTCCAAAACATCTTCTTTCATCGGCTCCTGATATCGGTCAAAACCCTTTTACCTGCACTAAAAGTAGACTCCGAAGCAACAGTGCTAACCGGAGGTGTCAATAGATCTTTCACAATTGCAGAAACAATTGGTCAACGTCTTTCATACTTTCGCCAGAATTCAAGTACTTCTTCTGATAATAGCATTATATATATTATTAGTATTGTGAGGAAATTCAATAATTCTAAAAGCAATAATTTTCTTATGCATGCACCAAAGTAAGTCTATATAGTGTGCGGTTGCAGCTAAAATTTTTTTAATTGTTCTGTCTATTGGCATATTATGATTGAAATAATCAATTAATTCGGCAGGCATCGCATTTTGAGTTTCGACCGATGTTTGATAAGATGCAGATGTAGACGACATGGCACTAGATGAACACATTACAGTTACATCATATCTAAATGAATTAATGCCCTGAAATAAATTCATTATTTCCGCAGCATCTTCTTCAGTTTCAGCAGAAGGAGTAAATGCAGCAAAGGGTACCCGACTAACATTGACACCCATTCTTTCCGCATATAAATCATACATTCCACATAATGTTTGCTCTAAATTCTTATAGGTGATAGGTGTATCAAGTATTAAAACTTTATTGATTTGATCAATTACGTATTTAGTTCCCGAAATATTATATCGGGGGTCCATTGCGCATGCTAAAGGAAATAACATAGGCAGTTCTTCCCAATATTTTCTAAACTTTAATTCCATAGAAATTAAAATTTCACTAAAAGTAGGATTATTTTTATATTTATGTAATGTTCTTACAATTATATAAAGGCGTTCAAGCACCATAGAGCTTGTGAGATAATAAACGCCGGATAAAATTTTTGTGGTCTCATAAAAAGATGCCAAAAATCGTTTAACTTTCAAACCTAAAATCCAATTGGATTCATTTAACATACCATCGTCATCACTTCTAACATGTCTATTGTTATAAAAGTCAGTTATTAAATTTTCGAAACCTTCACATGATTTTAATAGCAAGTATGTAAAGTTCCATCTATGACCTACGTCGCTAACAAATGTTTTAGCAGTCATCACCCCTAGTTCGGCACAAAAATCTTCAAATGCTTGTTTTCTACTAGGAGATATCGTACTATATAATAATGCATTCCTAATCCTTTGAAATTCATCCTTTATATGTTTTAAACCATCTTGCACAATTAAATTCAAGATATGACACACACAACGAATATGAAACAAATATCCACCAAAACCAGGTTGAAGTGTCCTACACAATTTATCGACGACTACCTTATTAACACTAGCATTATCAAAAGTAAAAGATCGAATTTTAGTCTCACAATGATATTCTCTAACAATACTGATAATAGCATTATATATATTATTAGTATTGTGAGGAAATTCAATAATTCTAAAAGCAATAATTTTCTTATGCATGCACCAAAGTAAGTCTATATAGTGTGCGGTTGCAGCCATATATACTCTTTTATTAACCCCTTCCCATATATCAGAAGTTAAGGATATAACACCCCCATATTGTTGCAAATTCATAATTAATTGTTGTTTTGAATTATTGAAATAATTTATTGTATCGGCACGAAGAGTGTTTCGACTTACCCCAACGTACCTCGGTTGTAGATATTCTTTCACGAACTAGATGAAGTGTTGGTTGTCTGCAATAGCCAGAGACAACTCAGTGGCGGCAACAAATTTCACCATTCCGGTTCGAGTATCGTCTTCCGAATACACCCACATGGATAGGGGTGAAGTTGTAGAACCGGCGTCTGGACTGCCAAATTGCACTTGTGTTTGACCAGCTCGAAGAAGTCCATGTCTGACTGCACATGATTTGTAGTGGCGGTTGAGATGAGTGGTATCAATTCCTTTTTGCCATGCCAATCTTTGTTGGCAGTATTTACATACTGCTTTAGATTCTGTAAGGCCATCAACGACTTTTCCCATTGAAATCAACTTAAAGTGATCCCAACATTTTGCTTGTTTTTTGGCCTTTCGTTTTCCCCTCGCATCTGGGATATTTAATTGCTAATCTTCATCTTCATGTTTCGTTTCGGGAACGTTAATATGATCCAAATCAATTGGATTGTGGCTTCCCTGACCGTGAACGTGAATATCTTCAGGTACTGGTATGTCATTTAGTCCGGCAAATTCATTTGGAAATTAACTTTGCGGTGTCCTAGGTGATTCTCCATGATGTGGCTCACATCCTGTATCGAACAAGCTCTCAACAAATGAACGTTGATCCATTTCTGTGATTGTTTATGATGAAATCTTGACTAGATAAATATAAATGTAGTGAGATTGTGAGAATTGAGAATTGGATGAATTGAAATTGTAACTAATAAACTGTAGAAATTGAATTGATATTGTATATTTTGTAGCACAAGAGAGTAAAAACTCGATAATTGATATAATAAAAGAGAGTTGAGAGGGCTGTAATCTTGGAAGAGCAATTAACATGAAAAAATTTTTTTGGGGAAAGGGGGTATTTATAGTAGAAAAAGGGGGGGGGAATAAAATAAAATTCAGTGACCAAAACGATCACTGGCTCGACGAGCCACGAGCAGCTCGGCTCGTCTAAATGGCGAGCCGGGCTCGCCCACGAGCCTCTTTTCCAGGAGCCGAGTCGGCTCGGCCCAATTGACATCTCTACACTTGTATTAAAAGAAAAAAAAATAAAATATTATTATTTTAATTTACATAAATAATTGAAATATAGCAATCAAATATTAAATAAACAATATACACATTAAGATAATTAACGAAATATAATTTTTAAAGCAATATAAATAATCAAATATACGTGCGAAATGATGATAATTAATGAAAGAAATACTTCAACGAAAACTCGAAGTAAGTTCTATTATTTTTATTCAAATAAATAATCGAAATAAGTAATTAAATATGAAATAATTAATATAAATATTAAGATGATTAACAGAATATTATTATTTTAATTTACATTGTTGTTGTGTATGTAATCTCTCCATATTGTCAGTTAATATATATCGTTGTCTCACTTGTATTAAAAGAAAAAAATATTATTATTTTAATTTACATAAGTAATCGAAATATAGCAATCAAATATTAAATAAACAATATACACATTAAGATAATTAACGAAATATAATTTTTAAAGAAATATAAATAATCAAATATACGTGCGAAATGATGATAATTAATGAAAGAAATACTTCAACGAAAACTCGAAGTAAGTTCTATTATTTTTATTCAAATAAATAATCGAAATAAGTAATTAAATATGAAATAATTAATATAAATATTAAGATGATTAACAAAATATTATTATTTTAATTTACATTGTTGTTGTGTATGTAATCTCTCCATATTGTCAGTTAATATATATCGTTGTCTCACTTGTATTAAAAGAAAAAAATATTATTATTTTAATTTACATAAGTAATCGAAATATAGCAATCAAATATTAAATAAACAATATACACATTAAGATAATTAACGAAATATAATTTTTAAAGAAATATAAATAATCAAATATACGTGCGAAATGATGATAATTAATGAAAGAAATACTTCAACGAAAACTCGAAGTAAGTTCTATTATTTTTATTCAAATAAATAATCGAAATAAGTAATTAAATATGAAATAATTAATATAAATATTAAGATGACTAACAAAATATTATTATTTTAATTTACATTGTTGTTGTGTTTGTAATCTCTCTATATTGTCAGTTAATATATATCGTTGTCTCACTTATATATAACCAATTAAATATTTAACTGCTGCAATATATCAATTATTAAATCGTAATATTTAAATCAATCCTATTTTTTTATTCAAATATGCTATTAAAAAGAGTAATTAAACAATGTGATTAAAATTACATCCGATTTAAATTGAGAAAATCAAAAACATATTACAAATAGAGAATACATATGATTTATATAGATACTACACATCCGTCGAGTCATTGTTTAGTGGGATCTGACTTGTACAAACTAGACGTGTATGTCTTGTAGCACCACACCTCCCGCACTTACGTGGTTGTGGAAACTCTCCTGTAGATGGTATTCTAGACGTCTGTCTACGACCAGGAGTACGCGGTGGAACTTCAGGTGACAACAAATTATTAAGTGCTGCAATATAATCAGGAACTTCCCACTCGACTTCATTTGGTAGAGGAAATATAGTTTCGGCATACGCTGCTCTCCAAAAATCAGCCATGTAATAATGACTGCATAAGCTGTGTGGTGGAAATCCTCTATACATAGCCACTGCGATAGCATGCGCACAATGAAAACTCTCCAACTGAAATTGCCTACACGTGCAGGTATTGTCATTCAAGTCTACAATGTATCCAAAATTATGCCTGCATCTCATGGAGAAGCGAAATTGATCTAGTGGTTCCACAAATAGAGCTTTTGCCACTTCCAGAGTTTTGAATAGTCGATCTTCCTGTGCCGGAGCTAGCACACTCGTACAATTTTGGGATTCCTCACGTCGGTCATAAAATCATTGTTGCAACTTGCTACGAATATGTTCAATCATTGAGAGAATTGGTAACTCTCGATCCTTCTTGAATAATGCATTGAGCGACTCCGCATTATTTGACGTCATCATGTTGTATCGATGTCCTGAAAAATATGATCGTGCCCAATGTTCGACCCCCATATTTGATAGATATTCCTATGCACTTTCTGATTTATGTTCTATTTCGCCTATGAACTTCATAAACTCTTCAAAGTTGTAAGCTTCTGCAACTCTCCTAAACAATGCAACGATGCCACTGCCCCGGTACCTAGTCTTCAGGTTGCCCTAAATGTGGTACATACAATAGCCATGATGTGCTTCCGAAAAAACTTCGGCTATACCATTTATTATTGACTGTCTCCGATCAGTCACAAATGCAAGGTTTTCGATGTCCCCAATTACTTCTCTCAGCTTCGTGAAGAACCAACACATTGCTAGATCAGTCTCTCCATCAACAATGCCAAATGCAAGAGGGTAAATTTAAGTGTTGGCATCTTGACATGTAGCAATAATCAACTTCCCTTCATATCTAGATTTTAGGGTTGTACCATCAACTAGAATTAGAGGTCGCATTGCATTTCGAAAACCTTTAATGCATTGTCCATGAGCCATAAAAAAATCTTGAAGCGATTCTGTCCATCGGTTTCAATAAAAAACGCTGAGTCAGAATTAGTTCTCACCATATTGTGGCAATACCTGGCCAATTTGGCATAACTCTCCTCTGTCGAACCCATTAAATCTTCCAATGCACATTCTTTTGCCTTCCAGGCCTTCTGGTAACTCTTAACCACCCCATACTCCCGACGGATGTCATTGATGATATCTGTAGGTCTGTAAATCGTCCGTGTGTCTTGAAACTTGTGCATTATCCGTCGACCAATAAACAATGATCGAGTTTGCTTGTGATCATTTTGACAAACACCCACTTCACAAGTATGTTCCCGCGCATACTTGCGAAATGCAAAGAACTAATTTGTGTCCATCTTTGTCGCTCTCAAATGCCAACTGCAATTGTTGTCCACACAAATAATTGTGTATGTAGACTTGTTTGATTTTTTTACCTTAAACTTAAAATGCACAATTTCTTGCAAATCTCTTTTCGTGTCAAACAATTGATCGACATGTAAATCTTCATCATCAGGAACTACACGCGAACAATTAGAAGATTGTGTACTCGGCCCAGCATGTGAACACCCACCAGACTTATGTCTATATCCGGATAAAACAATCAAATCCTGATTTGTAAATGGCCTTTCATCCTCGTTGTCTTGAACTTCCTCGTAAATCCTTTGTGTAACGGTGACATCATGGTAAGTAGCAACTGTCCCGGGAATAACCACATCATCCTCACGACCAATCTCAACAGTATCCCAAAAATCATTCTCGTTACGATCCTCTCCATCGAAAACTTCGTGTTCACCCCAGGGACATTTTTCTTCAACAAAGTTACGCAAATAGGAATTGTCTTTCGAACTTGGTTCAATTGAATTACATGCTTTATTTGCACTTCAGAAGTAACTTTCAAATGTGAAATCGAAATTGTTGAATGCTTTTGAAATAAAAATCCCATATCGTACTAAGAGGAATCGACGTTAAGCATGTTTTGTATTTCATTGTATATTTTCGTAAACGAAGTATTTTTCGTTATCGAATTAGCAACATCTCCTTCTCCTTCACTCGCCCATTTCCATTCCCATTGACCATTTTTTTTCCATTGAAATTCGCCGAAATAACAGATTGAGACATATGCTTTTGCCATATCCACATTACGAATTAAACAATTATCAGCGACATTATAGTAATCATAAAAAATGTACTCAAGCTCGTTGTTCTGGAAGTTTTTCCATAGTTTTTTACCCTATAGAATACAATTAGTGACAAAAAAAGAATCAGTACAATTAAAACGAAACTCAACATTTTTGTATGTAATAAGAAGAATTGAATGAAAATCACAATCTTTTCAGGTGATTTGAAATCCAATGCCGCTAAAACAGCAAAATATTGTTCAGATTTCCCGGGGGGAGGAACCATGATCAAATAATATTTATTCGATTTTTCATTTAAGTCTTTTTTGAATTAATTATATTAATTGTTTCCATAATTAATTATTTTAATTGTCTTAAAATGTATATTATTTATTTCATATTTAATTACTCTATTTCGATTATTTATTTGAAACGTATATTTAATTACTAAACATATATTTAAGTAAAAAAGAAAAAAATTAAAACTCTATTTAATTTATCTTTAAATATTTCGTTAATTATCTTAATATATATATTATTTATTTCATATTTAATTACATTTTTTAACATAAAAATTAAAATAAATTCAAAAAATAAAAAAAATTCGGGTCCGGTCCGGCCAAATGGTCCGCAACGGACCACACTGTGGTCCGTTATGGACCATAATTCGTGTCATCCGGCGTTAGATCGGTGCTGGCCTTCACTTCGGTTCTAATATTATTTTCTCTACCGTTTAAAAAAATATACGACTTCAATAAAAACAAAATTAAATACTAGGAAAAGATACTTATTGAATTAAAGTGCTGAAATTTAACGAAATATTTTTGTTGAGGTTGATAACTGATAAATTTATGAAATTTTGAGGTTGAAGTGGATGAAAAATGAAAGCGTTTTTATCGTGTTAGAGTAAACTAATGAAAAGAGTGACTTCGTTTTCAAATCTCAATTGAGAGGTGTTTGGATTTTAATTTGTAACTTAAGGATATTTTGGTCTTTTTAACAGATTTCTCTTTTTGTAATTGTATAACTCATTTAAGGTTATTTTTGTCTTTTACACAAGCATGAGCCTTTGTAGTGAATGTCAAATTTTTTTGTTTAAAGTGAAAAATTGGTTGTTTGACATGGCCAAACTTAAAGTACCCCGAAGTATATGCATGGAAAGGCACAGTATACCAACATTAAGGTTGATTTCTAGAATCTACATTGAGATTTCCGTTCAAGTCTTAGGCTATCTAAGGCCTCTAAATGTGTCTTTGGTCGAGGTCCCTATGTTTTTGGACAGTTTTAGCCCTAGAATTCTTCTACTTATGTATGCTTCAGCAATCTAGGCGTTCTTCTAGTTTGAAAAGCATAGACAATTGAGTCATAAATCTTTGTCCTTTATACTTGGAAGCATGATAGGACTTTTGTCAAGACTAACGTGGTATCCTTGTGGACCATTATAATTTCAATACTAGCATTTGGTTTATATTGATTGGAGATTTAAAATTCTAGGTTTATGTTCTTCATCGACCCTATAAAAATTTAGGTTTGTGAAGACCAGCCCTCGAAACATGATTGAATTAAAGTTCATTACATGCTAGGAAGTCCATGAAGAATAATCTTCATCAACTTTAAGGGTCGATGAGGACCCTTATCGATCACCAATCCATGAGAAACTTCTTTCTACATACTCTAATTAGCTGGCACTGTGATTAAAATTTACTTAAGTTACTAAAATTTATCTATTATTGGAGGATGGAGTACACTATTGACAATAGTATAAATGGATTTTCAATGAAGGTGGCCTCTAATTGTAACCTCCAAAACATCACAAAGGTATTAGATTCTCTAGTTGATAATCATAAAGAGCAATTTATTCGTTCATGCCCATAGAATTATTTTTCACATAAGGTGCTTGTAGTTCTCAATGTAAGTATTAAGCCCTAGGTCTTATCAACTTTGAACATAATCACTTTTAATATATAATTGATGCAATTTTATAGTAGATCTATTATTTAATTAATTTTCAATTAAATTAAATAATAGAGTCCATAGATTCAAATCTTCGTAATATGTTAATCACAAGAAGTTGTGATTGTGAGATACAAATTTCATATGATTGAATCTTAAATCATCCATGGTCGTAAGTAATAAAGAAATACGAATATCGTTATTATGAATAGACCACCACGTGTGACATTTCTTACTTGTGAAGTAAATAGTTGATCTCACAAGTTAAAGTGTGATGACACTTGAATGAACCGTGGATGTTTTGTTATAAAACAAAACATTGGAGACTCGCTGAGAGATTTTCCACCAATAACTATCTGAGTGTCGGTAGTTAATCTGTAACGTTCGGTAGTGAAATTGGTCATTTGACTTGAGGTTATCATAGTGTCTTATATAAGAACAGTCCTACTTTAACGGTGTTGGAAGTTGTTTTGCCAAGGACCGCTAATACGGCATCATTTGAGTATGTCAAGAATCGTATGAAAGTTGTGATTGACTAATAGAGACTTCTTCACTCTTAGATAGTAAGAGATTATGATCTGTATTTCATTCAATTAAGTCAATGATGAAATCCTTGTCCAAGATGTACTCATAAGTCGAAAATGAATTTTAGACTTATATAGACTTAATAGTGAAATGAAAGATATGATCGATAATCAGGATTGACACACTTCCATATCTTGTAATTGATCGGATCATATTGACGAAAGGATTATAATTTCATAGTGAATGAACGAGTTTGGTTTTGTCATACCACATGATATTTTCTGTCACATGTATTGCCCGACACAATGCTAGATGTCAATCTGGGACGGCAAACGTGAATTGATGATAAATTAAAAGGGTGTTTTAATTTTTTGATTTTGATTAGATCAAAAATAATAATTCACGTCGTTAGGTATTGTGATTGGGAATCTGATGGGTCGCACACAAAAGGAGAACTAAAAGATTGTGATTTGCCAATTAATTAATTTAATAAGCATTGGATAAATTAATTAATTGAATTGCTTATTTATAAGCTCAGATTAATTAATTGAATTAATTAATTCATGGACCGAATTTAATTAAATGTGTTAATTAAATATTGGACTTGATCAGGATAAGCCCATTTGGACTTATATAAATAAGTAGTTAGGGTTTACAGTTTTGTAGAGAATTCATTCTTGCTAGCACAAGAGAAGAAAACCCTGGTGCCTACAATCTTGTTCTCTGTGTGAAATTTCATTGGAAGCTGAATAATTAGACAGCTGTGAATTGTAGATCAAGGTTACTGGAACAAGGAAAACCAAAGGAGTTTGCAGATCTAGAAAAAGATATAACTTTTATCATAATTTCTATCTAAACACAAAGAAGATCCTTGGTGGGAATTGAAGTTTGTCTTATTTTTCACTGCGTATGACAAGTAGATTCCCAACACTCAGTCTAGATTATCGGCACTCTGTTGTTTCGAATGCTTAAGTCAATCAACCATTATGAACTGGGTTTCGATTAGGGAATGGAAATGTGGATTGTTCTTCTTATTCGAGTTTGTCCTCGTTTGTCCTCGTTATAGGACTGAACTCTCAGAATGAAGAAGAAGAAGTTATGTTCAAAATTCATTGGAACAAAAAATCATTGAATGAATATTTTCGAGGTAGTTCTACGACTATTTTTGTATAGTTAGATACTGCATTTGATGGAAGCATAGTGATGGAGGATAAATATAAGTTTGGGTTGGTATATATCTTGGAGAACATGTTGAGATGCAAATACTGCAAGATATTGATCAATCTCTTTTCATTGTGTGTGGTTGAAGACGTTGATGTATTTAACACATATCCATGAGGTCGAATATGTTTCATGGATATACTGCATTCTTTTAATATAGATCTACTACGTTTTTTCTTTTCTTTTTTTTTTTTAATACCCAAATTAGGTTAGATTTTTTTGAGAAAATATTGTTTCCTTTATTCTACTCATTTTTATTTGGAAAATATTGTTTCCTTTATTCCACATAATTTTTTATCTTGTTTTCATATTTTTTGTACTCCTAGGATTCGAAGTACACCTCTATAAATACTAGATTCTCTTCACAAGTTTTATATTACTGAAATATAGAATAATCGTATAGGCATAATTATTCTATTTTGTTTCCTATATTAATCAATTGAATAAAATACTTCACACCTCTACCAATTAATTCTTTTCCTTTTATCTTGCTATGTATTTTTGCGATCATATACTTCATATCGTGTCATTTATATTAGATCATTCTATTTTATTTCCCAACAAGTGATATCAGAGCTATTGACTGTGATTTGTTCAAGGTTTTTGTTATTGATGGCATTCATGAAGTATGAAATTTTGCTCTTGGATCGCAATACAAGATTTTTGTGTGGCAATTGAAGATAAAAGCTATATTCCGTAGATGGATTTGGATAATGCGTTATTCGAATTTCACAAAATGCCCACAACTTGGACAACGGAGGAGAATCAATGAAAAGATCACAAAGCACTTTCATAGCTCCATCATCATCTCTCTAAAATTATTTTTCAGGACGTTTTGAAGGAGAAAACGACAATTGTGTCGTGGTTGAAGTTGGAGCAATTGTGATAAGTAAAAGTCTAATAAGCAAATAGCATCTGAAGTAGAGATTGTATTATTATTGCATGGCCAAAGGTGGATCTTTGGAAGATTATCTAACTGTGTTAAAGGAAATCGTCACTAATTTAGAGACCTTAGAAGTAAAGTATGATGAAGAAAATTTAGACTTAATCTCCTATGATCGTTGCCCGTTTCATTTAGAGATACGATCTTGTATCGTCGTAATATTCTCACCATCGAAGATGCGTATGATGCCTTGCTATCAAACGAGAAGATGAAGCATTTGGTTGGATCTGAGGCCAAAGATGGAGAATGCCTTGTCGTACGTGCTGATTGGAGAAGTGGTAAGTCGATGTCAAATTTTAGTAATCGAGTTTGTTATTATTGTAAAAAGAAAGGACACATTATGAGAGAATGAGACAAATTGCAGAACAAAGGTAATTTAACTACAAATCATGAAAAATAATCAAATACATCAGACGAGACCAACATTGTCGAGAACTATTTTGACATATATATACATCATAGACAAAATATCATTAGACAATTGCTCTTTAAGAGTATTATCTCTACAGATTATATAAAATCAAAAGATAATATAGTGGATCCGCTAACTAAAAGTTTGACGAGAGCAAGTTGCTAGTTCATCGAGCGAAATTGTGTTAAATTGAGAAAGTAACCAAGAGTTTTCATGGTGGAAACTCAACCTAGTTGACTGAAGATTCTAAGATCTAAGTTTAATGAGACAATCAAATGGTGAAAAATTTAGTACACACTAAGGAGATTGTTTCTCGTGCCTACTCAATGACAAGACGGTGCTTAACTGCCATGAAACTAAGTTATGTTACACTTTTAGTGATCTCTATATCTTGATCCATTCAATTTAGTATAGTAAAATGCTCTTTGTATAGATTACCTATGTAGGCAAGAAGGGATTGTTTCTATGAGAATTATATGACAATGAAATCTAAAAACACTCATGAACTAGGATGTGTTCAAAGCTAAAATCGACACAGCGTGAGAATCCATTGTGTACGAAGTTACACAAATAGTTTAAAGCATCTTGCTATTGATCGGCAAGGTAAAATCGATAGATTTTTATTATGGAAAGTTCGAAATATCTAGCTACTCATCCTGATACAGTTTCTCTCAATTTGTACTCAAAATTTGTATCAATAGTTATATTATTTTGAAAAGCCAATATATTACATTCATGTTAGAGGTTATTGTAAATAGTGTATAAAGAAAGTAAAATGGGTAAACTCTAAGCTCGAATTTTAGTTAGACTCGTAATTTCAAATTAATAAAAGTAAGCTTATTTCGTTCTTCTCTGCGAGGTGATTCATGTAATATATCTAGTTACCAAAATTGCAATTTCAAATTGAATGAAATATTTGATGTCTAAGTTTTCTACTTGAAACTTCAAAAATAAACAACTTGATTGGAATTGTAAATATCTTCAACCCGAGAAACCTTAGGACCCAAGAAACCTTAGGAAACATTGTTTGATTTATATGGTGGAAGTTTGATAATTGGGTTTGGGTCCCAAATGTTACTATTGGTACTTGGAAGGGGAAAATCTAAATCCTATTAAGTTTAGTCCTAAGCTCACAGTCGTGCTGGCTGTCGCCACCATCAATCGACTCAGCTTGACACGTGTATGATCTCGAGTCCATGTGTGAATCCAATCCAGTTCGATTTGTATGCTGATGTTGTGGGTCCTTATCTTAAATTTATCATTTTGGACAAAATTTTACATAAATTTTTTGGCCAAATTGTATAAATCAAATTTCCAGTACTTAACGAAATTATTTGTAACAGTAATTTAAATTTCAACCATTGGTTTATTTTCACTTAATTTTCTGTCGATCTGTGAATGTTTGTGATAAAGGTCTATTTTTCAAACGTCTTTTAGCTGATGTAATTGACATTTATTAATTGACTTAATAGACATAGTGTTTCATTTCGAATAGAGTTGTCTATTCATTTTGGAGGGTTATTTGAATAGTCACCACTATTTTGAAAAACTTGTGTTCAAATGGCCATGAAAAAGTCTAAAAATAGCTTGCCCTACCGCCAAAAAAGTTACACAATTTCATTGCAAATATTCCTGCTTTGAATCTCATTTTCCTCTTTTATTCTGATACTATTTTTTCAAATTGCAAAGCACTTTAATAAGTTTGTTGCAACTCTTATTGATTATTGTGCTGCTTCCGTAAGAGGCAAAATGGATGGTTGTCTTAACAGTTACCATTGTTCTAAAAAGACTTTTGGAGTGTTCGAATTTCCGAAATTTTCGAGAACAAGTCTATAAATAGCCAGTCCTACCATCCAAAAATTTATATCATTATCATTGTAAATATTATTACTTTGAATCTCACTTCCCTCTTTTATTCTAATACTATTTTTTCAAAGTACAAATGTAGCACCTGAAAAAAAAAATTGTTTGTTAGATTTTTAAAATTTGAGGACTAAATGAAATAAAATTTTAATTTCTATTTTAGTTAGGTTTAATAATTAGATAATGATGGAACAATATTTGGTAAATTGATATTGGACTTATTTTGAAGCTTGTAATTAATTGGAAGTCCTTGGCTCAAGAAAAAGTTATTTGGATAAATAGATTCAATAAAAGAATTAAGCTGTAAATGTAATAGCAAGTAAATTATATCCTTTCCTGTAATTAAAATTTTCGGGCACCAGGGGTATGTGTTACCATATAATTTATCAATTATTAGCTAACACCAATTCGAATAAAATTGACTTCTCTTGCTCTTGTAGAGTTGACCAATCATAAACCAGTTAGAAGATCCCAATCCAATATGATTTCCTCAGTTAGTTTAGTTAACGTAGAATTTAAATTCTTAGCCATGATTAACCACAAGTTAATTCCATCTTTGATAGAACTTATCTATTACTCTAGCCTTGCCTATATATATATATAGCTCACAGATTCCAATCACATACCTACTTAATTTTCAAAAGGCATTTTACCTAAAGAAAATAAATAGTTAAGGCAGAGAGAAAAAAGCTTAGAAAAAGGGGTGGTTTTCGCATGAATTATTTTACATCCTTTCTCAACCTTCAATTAAACGAGGTAAGATACTTTTATGCATGTGTTTTTGTTTCTTTATGCTTTTATATTCAATTAAATATGTTAGTAGACCTTTGGATTCTATATAAAAAAAAGAAGAGATGAAATCCTATGGGATTATAAGAGGATCCAAGATGAGTGTGTTACTTGGTTACCGATATACTCCATAAAGAGCAGAGTGATATAAAGTGTAGATTTTATTTGCTATATAATTGTGTATGGAAATTGCCCGTAACTTACTGGGTGTTCTTTGAATACTCAATTTTACAAATTTTTACAACTAAGTTCGAGTCGATTGAAATTGTGGCAGGATGGTGATGTGGACTGTCAAGTGAATCGAAGAAAGGAAAAAGATATTAAACATTTAGTTTGTTTCTTTTCATGTCTCTAAATTTAATTATTAGTTTTATTTGTTCAAAGACTCATTGTCTAATTAGTCCATTGATTGTGTTTAAATTTTTAGAAACTTGTATCCTGCATTTAAATTGATATTTATGGTTGAAAATAGAGAATTTCTTTTATTTCAGACGTTCTTCAATTATAAAAGAGAAAATTGAGTCTTTCGTAACACTCCAACATTTATAAAAATTTGGGGCATTACAACAAAACACTTTTAAGTTCGTTGGAACTCTTATTGATTGTTGTGCTGCTTTCATAAAAGAAGATTTCGTTCTATATCAAGAGACGATTGTTAAAAGACTTTGAGAATATAGAAGGGAGCAATTTCGTCTTAATGATACATTATGAAGTCCGTGGGCTCGAATTACATTTCGTTCATGGTTTGCTCTTGTTTTGATCTTGTTGATCATTTTGCTCAAATTTCATCATGCTATTCTGTTGAATTACAATTTTGGTAATCTATAAAATTAAGTATCTTAAGATTGATTGAAGGAAGAAATCATACTTTAGAAATGAAACCATCAAGAGATCTTGTTTATTTGATCTCTTAAATTTGCAATTTTATATGTGTTTCGTGGCCCACCACACACCACTGTGTGGTGCAACCGCCTCATGGAAGATTTTCTCCATCTTATGGAAGTGAATGATGTCATGTCCATTATGTTTTCTCTTTCTTTGTCTAAAATGCTCTGAAAGTTATGTGGCGACAATTAATTGTTTCATCACTTGCGCAATTTCTCACAATGATCTTGTTTAGAGTTTTTCCTTTTCTCTTCGTAGTGCCTGAGTAATTAGTTGACTCCTTTTCCCTCATTTTCGGAGTTCCTTAAACCATTTGTAACCTAAACCTTAGTTTATTGTTGAAACATGTCTTTTTCCATGTTGCTTGAATTAATGCATTTTACTTTAATTAGTAATGCTGTTTAGCACAACTGATTTTGAATACCAATTTTGGTGGTAATACTAGTGACATTAAATTACATTTTCAATTAAATACAAAAAAAATATACTGACACCTAAATTGGTGTTCTATAACACTGATACTAAATAACATTATTCTAGTTCAGTTCGATGTTTGATCTATCATCCTTTAATTGGGTTACTTAACCCGACAGTGACACTGCATTATCTGTCAAACTATAGATGATGATGTTTCTATTATCAACATCAATTCTCTTAATTTACCTAACTAAATATGGAAAGCATTTAAGTTGAGATTGTTTTAATCATGTCTGGTGCAATGATAAGTTTTTATGTAGGCTACCATTATTTTTCTCTCGCTCAACTCTTTTTCTCGATTTTGTTGAAAGTGTAAGGGTTATGCCCTGGGTCCAATTAACCTTGGATATAAATACTTTTAATATATATAATTAATACGATTTAATGGCATATCTACTGTTTAATTAATAGACAATAAAATAATAGAGTTCGTGATTCAAATCTTCGTAATTTTGTTAATCGCAAGGAATTGTGATTGTAAGATACAAATTACATATGATTGAATCTTAAATCGTCCGTGGTCTTAAGTAATAACTAGATACTGATATCGTTATTACGGATAGACAATCACGTGTGGTATTTCTTATTTGTAAAGTAAGTAGCTGATCTCACAAGTTAAAATGTTGTGACATTTGAATGAACACGTGGATGTTTTGTTATGGAACAAAATATTGGAGACTCGTATAGAGATTCCACATGGATAACTATCTGAGTGTCAGTGGTTAATCTCTAATGTTCGGTAGTGGGATTGGTCCTTTGACTTGAGATCGTTATAGTACCTTATATAAGGACAGTCATACTTTGACGGTGTTAGATATTGTTATATCAAGCGCCACTAACACGACATCGTTCAGGTATGTCAAGAATCATATAAAGGTTGTGAATGACTAATAGAGGATTCGTCACTATTAGATAGTAAGTGATTATGATCTGCATTTCATTCAATTAAGTCGATAACGAAATCCTTGGCCAATGTGTACTCAAAAGTCAAAAAGGAGTTTTTGATTTATGTTGACTTAATAGTGGAGTGAAAGATATGATCGATAATCGAGATTGACACACTTCCATATCTCGTAATTGATCGGATCATATTAACCAAGGGATTATAGTCTCACGGTAAATGAACGAATTTGATTTTGTCATACCACGTGACATGTCTCGTCACATGTATTGCCCTGACACATTGCTAGATGTCAATCTGGGACGGCTAGTGTCAATTTTGATTAGATCAAAATAATGTTCCACATCGTTGTCCATCGTGATAGGGAACTTGATGGGTCGTACACAAAAAGAGAATTAGTAGATTGTAATTTATCAATTAATGAATTTAACAAGCATTTGATAAGTTAATTAATTGAATTGCATATTTATAGGCCTGAATTAATTAATTGGATTAATTAGTTCACGGATTGGATTTAGTTAAATGAGTTAATTAGATATTGAACTGGTTACGCCAAGTCCTTTTGGGCTTATATAAATATGACTAGGATTTTCAAAATATGTAGAGATTTTTTATTATTCTTGCTAGCACAAGAAAAGCTCTAATCCTACAATCTTGTTCTCTGTGTGGATCACCATTGGAAGCTGGACAATTGGACAGCTATGGGTGGCGATTCAAGATAGTTGGAACAAAGAAAAAGTAAAGAGGCTTGCAGATTTAGAAAAATGTATGACTTTTACAATTTTTATCTAAACACAAATCTTGGCAGGAATCAAAATCTTTTTAATTTTCTGTTGCACACATTAAGTAGATTCCCAACAGTAATATCAGAGCATACTTTGTGTTTGTTAGAAATTGTTTGGATGTTTAGGAACAATCAAAAGTTGATTGTTATTATTTTTCGTGTTTTTAGCAATTAATATTCAAAATTGGTTTTGAGAAAGAAAATAGTATTTTGGGTTAAGAAAAAAAAAAATAAATTTGGCAGGGAGCAGCGCCTAACAGGGCACCGGAGCGGCGTCAGACGTCACTACGATGTACATCGACGTCTGCTGCCAAAAGCATGGAGACATCACTGTCGCTGCATCAGCAACGCTTTCGCACAGCTGCAAAGAGGTAGGAGCAGTGGCTCCAGCCTCGGGTCTCTTTTGCGGCTCCAGTCATATCGGTGTCGCCAAGAAAAAGAGGGAAAATGAAAAAAAAATTTAGGGTTTCTTGCAGAAATTGGGTGAGATACATGGTGACGGGGGCTTTAGATGCAATTTAGGAAATTGCACGCCCCTTGGTGCAATAATGAAAAGGGGTCAAGTTTGCAATTTTAAAACATGGGCCTATCATGCAATTAAGTTAATTGAATGACTACCTTTTTAATTCTGAATTTGGGTCAATTTGCAAATTTCAAAAATTGTTTTGAATTTTAATTTTAAAATTATATTTTGAATGGGTTTGACCTATAATTTTAATTTTGACCCAATTAAAATTTTATTTAAAATTGAAGACTTTCAATATTTTCATTAAAATATGATTTTGACTTTAATATTAGACTTTGACCCCAAATTGAATTTTATTTTATTTTAGGAGTGTTATCCTAAGTTAAAATATTAATTCAATTTAAATTAGGGTTAGACTCTAATTTAGTACTTAATTAAAATTTGATTAGTTTTTCACCCGAATACGTTCTTGAAATTAGAATTGGATTGTAATTTGATATTTAATTAGAATTTGATTTTGATTAAATTGTCTCACCCTAAATTTCTTCTTGAGATTAGAGTTAGACTATAATTTGACATTTAATTAATATTTGATTTTAATTAAATTCAACCGCCTTAAGTTATGAAATTAAAGTTGGACTCTAATTTGATATTTAATTGAAATGTGATTTTAATTAAATAGTCCCGCCCTATAATTATGGAATTAGAGTTTGACTCTAATTCGGTATTTAATTAAAATTTGATTTTAATTAAATATGTTAGCTAATTAAATTAATTGATTAATATGATTAATTGATTGTTCCGATCCATTTGTCTAAAATGTTTGGACGACCTTAGTTGCTAGAAACTTGAAACATGTTTGCATATAATATTATATATTATATAAGAATGCATTTATGTGATGAATGTATTACTAGTGAGTGATTATGCACTCGACTATATGGATGTGTTGAATTGTTAATTTTATTCCTATCATTTTATGAGCCTGCGAGTTCTTAATTGTTTTGGGCCTACAGCCCATTATTATTTTTATTGTTATGGGCTTGGGAGCTCTTAATCATTCTGGAATTGTGAATTCGTTATTGTTATTGTTACTATGGGCCTGAGAGTCCAATTTCGTTTAGGCCTGCATGCCAAGTAGTATGGGATACATGTTGCAGCTGGAGATGAAGCATTGTATGGTCAATTCAATACCCCTTAGGAATTGACCAACTGTTCTTTCTCATGGCTCAGAAAGACTAGATAGTAAAAGTCCATAATCGTCCACACTATTACATTATATATATATGTGTGTGTGTGTGTGTTTATTTGCATGGTAGATGTATAATAAAATATATATGAATGTTACAACGAGACTTTTGAATTCAAAAACCCTCAATAAAATATTAAGTCATATTTTACTTTCGTCTTCCATCATTATAGTGAAAATTCAGAGTCTCAAATCATTTCAACTTGTTGAGTACACTCAAGGTTGGTCTATTAAGGTATGTTTGACACTATGAAATATTAGATATTTCTGAATGATGGATCCGACTTAACTAAAATTTATTTTTTGTTGAGTACACTCAAATAGATAAATTTTAGAGGCATATTAAGCTAACGCATAAAAAATGTGAAAACAAAGAGTTGTCAGCTTAATGATCTGAGAGTTATATATAGATACAATTGATAATAGTATCTACCCAAATGATATATTAAGGTTTGTTAAGTACACTCAACATCTTGGTATAACACATGGGATCCCAACCCACTGGGAGTCAAGTATAGACTCCATAAATTTATGTTAGAGGATCATAAATTTAAATTAAACAGTGGGAGCATAATTAATTTAATAAAAGTCCATGTTAAATTGATATATTTTATATATTATTCTTTTTCTTTTCGTCATTTACATTTATATTGAATATTAAGTAACCATATATTTTGAATGGCATACTGGATGCTAACAACCAAACTATATTTTCTTGATTGGCATCGCAACTTGAGAATTGTTCTCAGACATGAGAAAATTGGTTACGTCCTTGAGTAGCCCTTTCCAGAGACACATGTTGATGACTAGATTAAGGAAGAGGTTGCTACTGTAATAAACACAGTGATAATGATAGTACTGTACATAAGTGATGCTTGTAACTATGTCACCTGACTTACAAAAGCAACTTGAGAGTATAGATGCTAGCACATGATTTTTCATCTCAAAGATTTGTACGATAATAATCATGTGTGGAAGGATATGAGACTTCCAAGCAACTATACTGATGCAAAATGATAGAGTAATCTTCAGTCGATGCATAGACACTGAAGATGATTGACGTTGAGAATTGTCTCAATGAGGTTCAGTCATGAACAATGAACTAGATATTGACTTAGCTCTACAATCTTTGTCAGAGACTTATTCATACTAATTATGAATTATGATATAAATAAGTTCGAATGCATATCCATTAAGTTGCTTAACATGCTTAGGATTGTTATGCCTAATAATAAAGTTAGAAGTGGGCAAGCTATTGATTCCTCTAACGATATTAAGAGGAAGTCTAAAGGGGCTTTGTGAAAGCATCCAATATGGCTAAAATCGTTAAAGCGAAGGACAATACCAAATCTAATGACCTTTAGTTTCATTATAGAATAAAAGATAATTGGAAGAAATATTGCATGGCTTACGTCTACTTCACGAGTTTTTTAGGTATTTGATACCAGATGTAGATATCATATTTATACAAATATGGAGAAACTAAATAAAAGTAGACCACTGCGAAAGGGAGAAGTTGACTTACATGTTGAAGATGAGCAAAGGTTGCTGCATTGCCTATAAGAGCATACTTCTTGTTGTTGCCTTTTGGCTTAGTATTGAAATTAGAGAAATATTGCTTTGTACCCACCATAGCTAGAACATTAAAATGAATTTCATGTTCAGACATGAACTTTTTAATGTTAAGGACAATTGTTATTCCTGCTTATCTTGATTAAGATCTTAATAGTTATGGTAAGCTACAAAAATAACATTTATATTTTAAACACTAAGCATTCTATAATGAGTATAGAAGTTAAGAGGCATAAAAGTGATAATCTGAATAATACCCAAATCTAACATTGCAGACTTTGTAATATAGATAAAATGCAATTTCAAAATTACATAGAGATGTATACGTTGAGTCAATTGATTTTGAATCGTTTGACAAGTGCAAAATATACATGTTAGACACAATGACCAAATCTCCTTTTACTTGAAAGGGAGAAATATCTGCATGATTACTAGTCTAATACATAGTGATGTATGTAGACCCATGTCAATTAATGCTAGATAAAGTTTATTTTATTTCATCAATAATCATGTATATTTGATGAAGCTCAAACATGAAACTCTTGAAAAGTTTAAGGGATTCAAACTAGAAGTAGAGAAACAAATAGGTAAAGATATCCTCACATCAAGATTTGATCAAGATGAGAATATCTTAAAAATAAAATTTTAGATTATCTAAGAGAGAATGCGATTCTCTTGCAGTGGACTCCTCCACTTATACTGCACCATTGTGGTGTATTTGAAAAGAAGAATCGTAAACTATTAGATATAATGTAATTAATAACAAGTCATGCAAATCTCTCAAAATCGTTTTGGGGTCATGCACTGATTGCAGTGTACTATACACTAAATCATGTCACATCTAAGTTGGTTAACAGAACTCCATACGAGTTATGGAAACGCAATAGTCCCAGTTTATCTCATATAAAAGTTTGGGACTGTGACGCTTATTTGAAGTGCATTGAATCGGATAAGTTTAAAACTAAATCCGATAAATACATATTTGTCGGATATCCAAAACAGATATTTGGATATCAATTCTATTAACCCATTGAGAAGAAGGTCTTCGTCTCATGACATATCTCCCTCTTAGAGAAAATGCTTATTTTAGAAGATGACAGTTGGAGCAAAATAGAACTTGAAAGAGTTCAAGAGTCCACGATATAGTTAACCAAGTAGATGAATTCGAGTTTGATCCCATATGTGATATGGGACATACTCTTGATCAGGGAGTAGACTCCTGAGGACATGTCAGCTCTATGTGAATCTAGTAGGATCATTTGACTTTCAAAAAGGTACGAATCCACGATTATTAATCATGCATTGTTGATTCAGGATGATGAACATACTAATTGCATAAAAACCAAGTCAAATGTTGACTTAAAAGAGATAGCAAGAGGCCACAAAACCCAAAATGAACTCGACGTATGTAAACAAGGTTTGGACCTTGGTTAACCTTGTTGATGGGATAAAACCCATAGGTTGTAAATGGTTTATACGGAAAAGGTCGAGACAAATGGAATATCCGTACATACAAAGCAAGGCTAGTCGCAAAATGTTAAGTGTTGTCCTTGACGAAACTTTTCGCTTGTAGCCATGCTAAAGTTCATTCGAATTTTTATTGCATTAGTTGCATACCGTGTCTATGGGTTAAAACAATTCTCTTGGAGCTGAAATTTTCGATTTGATGGAAAAATCAAAATGTTTGAGTATATCAAATATGAAGACGAATTGTGTGTTTACAAGAAGATAGTGGGAGCATTGTCGCATTCCTAATATTATAGGAAACGACACCCTATATTTCAATCGTTGAAATAATGGTTGTTAAATGATTCATTTATGAACGATATGGGAAAGTAACTTGATCTATGATGATAGATCTAGAAGATTGTTTAACTCATCCCAATTTATATACATAAAAATCTTGAGAAGATTTTATATGAAGAAATTTGTTTACTCTTAAGCGATGTGTTGGAAAGATTCCGAACGTGAAACAATCGTTGGTTCAATAGTAGAAACCTAATACATGATTATTTCAAAAGCAGCAAGGAATTGCAATATGGATCAAGATGTTCATTAATGAACTTGGAGAGTTTCTAATATTGTTGATCACATGCCATTGTATTGTGATAACAATAAAGCTACCGCGAAAGTGAAGGAACTAAGGTCTCATCAATGATCCGAACAGTATTAAGGCGGTATAATCTCATCAAAGAGATAATACATAGAAATGACGTAAAGAGATTAACGATTCTCACATTTGACAATATTACAGATCCACTGACAAAGAGTTGTCGTAGTATAAACATGATCGTCATGTAAACTCTTATGATATTGGATACATAAGTGATTGGATCTAATGCAAGTGGGTGTTTGTAATTGTTATGCCCTAGGTCCAATTAACCTTGGACATAAATACTTTTAATATATATAATTAATTTGATCTAATGGCAGATCTATTATTTAATTAATGGACAATTAAATAATAGAGTCCGTAGATTCAAATTTTCGTAATTTGTTAATCACAAGGAATTGTGATTCTGAGATACAAATTACTTATGATTGAATCTTAAATCGTCCATAGTCATAAGTAATAACGAGATACAGATATCGTTATTACGGAAAGACCATCACATGAGGCATTTCTTACTTGTGAAGTAAGTAACTAATCTCACAAGCTAAAGTGCGGTGACACTTGAATGAAAACGTAGATGTTTTGTTATAGAACAAAACATTGGGAACCCGCCTAGAGATTCCACATGGATAACTATCTGAGTGTCAGTGGTTAATCTCTAAAGTTCGGTAGTGGGATTGGTCCTTTGACTTGAGGTCATCATAGTACCTTATATGAGAACAGTCATACTTTGACGGTGTTAGATGCTGCTCTGTCAAGGGGCTGTTAATACGATATCATTCGGGTACGTCAAGAATCATATGAAGGTTGTGAATAACCAATAGAGGATTCGTCACTCTTAGATAGTAAGTGATTATGATCTGCATTTCATTCAATTAAGTCGATAACAAAATCATTGGCCAAGGTGTACTCATAAGTTGAAAAGCAATTTTCGACTTATATTGACTTAATAGTGGAGTGAAAGATACGATCGATAATCGAGATTGATACACTTTCATATCTCTTAATTGATCGGATTATATTGATGAAGGGATTATAGTCTCACGGTAAACAAATGAGTTTGATTTTATCATGCCACGTGACATTTCCCATCACATGTATTACCCTGATACATTGCTAGATGTCAATCTGGGACAACGAGTGTAAATTGGTGATAAATTAAAAGGATGTTTTAATTTATCAATTTTGATTAGATTAAAATAATGTTCCACATCGTTAGGTATCGTGATAGGGAACCTAATGGATCACACACAAAAAGAGAATTGGAAGATTGTAATTTATCAATTAATTAATTTAACAAGCGTTGAATAAATTAATTAATTGAGTTGCATATTTATAGGCTCGAATTAATTAATTGGATTAATAAGTTCACAGACTGGATTTAATTAAATAGGTTAATTAAATATTGGATTGGGTCAGACCAAACCCGTTTGGGCTTATATAAATATGATTAGAGTTTTCAAAATCTGTAGAGATTTTTCATTATTCTTACTAACACCAAAAAAATCATAATCCTACAATCTTGTTCTCTGTGTGGATTACCGTTGAAGGCCGGACAATTGGACGGTTGTGGGTGACGAATCAAGATCATTTGAACAAAGAAAAAGTAAAGGGGTTTGTAGATCTAGAAAAAAGTATGACTTTTATTACAATTTCTATCTAAAAACAAAGATGAATTCTGCACGGGAATCAAAATCTATTTCAATTTTTTGCTGCACACATTAAGTAGATTCCAAACAGAAAGTTACTTCTTATACAGTAATTTTGTTATTGCAAAGTGATAAGTGTAAATTTAATGAAATTTTTTCTTTTTTCTCTCAAACAACTCTATTATTATTATTTTTTTAATGATTGATGTAGGAAAAATCCGAATTGGATAAGTTTGGATGAAATTGAATTGAAGTTGTACAAACTTAAGGAACTGTGGACCAAAATAGCCAAGTATTGTAGTTGAAGATCTGCCATGCAAATAAAAGGGACCAGGGATGAAAAAGAAGATAATGTGGAGGGCCAATGTGCATGAAACTAGAAGAATTTCATACTTTTGTTGATTGCCTTCTTGTACTCAAATTCTACATAAGACAACATGTTTTAAGACTCTTTTTAGAGCTGCTTTAGAATTCTAGATATAGTTTTCATCACTCTCCTTAATGGAACACGTAATTTTATAGATAAACACAAAATTCAAGATCGTTGAGCAAAAAAAATTAGGTTTTCAAGGTTTTGGGATTCGATACAAAAAATTCGTGGTGTAAGATCCATTTTTAATGATGAACTCTAATCATTTTTGTAACTTTTAGTTCATTAGTATGAATAGCTAAATCATTAGTTATGTCAAATAATATAATTTACGTGTGACCTTTCATTTCAATTTTCAGGATTCTAATAGTTTTATTTTCATATTTTGATTTATGTAAGAATTTTAATGCGTTGCATTGATTGGGTACTAATTCAATGATTTGTGAATTTGTGCGGTAATTTAGAGATTTAAATCACATAATAAAATTCAATAATTTGGTTATAGAAGTGTAGAAAAATATTTTATGATTATCTTGGTCGTTACATGGATTCTTAAAAATTGAATACATTTAGTTAAGGCTTATTTGAATTTATGTAAAGATATGGTGAATTGTCTTAGTTGAATAAGATGAATTTAAACTCAAGAGATGAATTGGTTAATTAAGAAGAATTCGAACTAATACTACACCTAGTAATTAATTTTGATTTGTGAATTAGAGTTGATCACTAGATGAAATCGTAAGTCCTAATATCCACATTCGTACTTTAAAACCTTAATTTGAGTTAATTGTATGCTTTTTGATAAATTTAGTATTATTAGATAATTTAGATAATTAACCAAACTCTATTATTTGTTTTTCGCAATTAGAAGTTAGAAATAGTAAATTAGGAATTAAATAATATTATTCGCAAGAACGATCATTGGAACACTATATTACTTATCATGATTCGTACACTTACGAAATATAAAATCAACAAGATTTGGAAAATATCATCTCATATTCATCAAGGTAAACTCGAAATATTTTCATTGCCTTTAACACACTTACTATGTGCCAAATAGAGCTCTTTGCAATATCAACAACAGTAATCAATAATCAATTGGGTACAATCGAGTAGACCATTCTCCTATGACCATCAAAGGTACATCCCTTAACTACCTCCATGATCACCCAAGTATCCAATCCAAAAGTGCCAATAATCAGAATATCATAGTTGAGTAGACCATCCTCCTATAACGAGTAAAGGTAAATCCCTTGATAGCTCCCATGATCACCCAGGAAGTGTCCCACCGAGGTACCAATAATCACCCTATCACAACGGTATAATCAAGTGGTCAATCCTCCCGTGATTACCGAAGGCACATCTCCTATCTGCCCTTGCGATCACCTGGGAAATCCCACTTGTGGCCAACACAATCACATGCATTGGTGCCCTAGCAGTTGTCAATAAAACATGTCTTAAATTTTAGTTCACAAGTATTCCACGTACAATCTTTGTAATTCCACGAGAACATTTTATAATAATCGTGTTGAAATAATTCAAATAATCCCACGTAACGTAATTGTATAATCAATTATCAATATCTAAAAATATTTAAGTTTTTCTATTCACATATCTATTGATAAAAGTCTAGTTAAATTGACGAGCCCTTTCAAACTTTCACATCACTACCTGAAATAACGATATAATTACTCAAATTAAAACTTGACAATTAAATTAATGAAATCCATCACGTAATTCCTCAACTTCTATATTTATTCTTGCATCTATATTTCTCTAACTTTTCTTCTCTTTAATTAGTTACCAACCAATCACCAAACATTATCATATCCATTAAATTACTCATACATTCTTATAATAATTACCTTATATAAATCCTATAAATAATTTGATCCAACACCTAGACTTCAATACGTGAAAATGAAGGTTTGACAAAAACAGCGCTAAAATTTTGCAGTACTAAAATTTGGCCCGTGTTTCCGTATGTGGAAAACTGTCACCAAAATCATGGACAGAAATAGCACTTTTTTGGCAGAATTCCAAGAGTAACACTAGTGTATTACCTTGCTAAAAAATAGCTTAAAATTGTTTTAACAATAAAAGAAATCAAACTCAAATCCTTAAATCAAATATTTGGTGTCATATAAACACAAGGAACTTTATTTCACAAACCAATTCTCAAAATTTCATTTTCTTCAACATGTCTTCAACTCCAATATCTATTTTCCCTTCCAAATCTTCAAAGTTGAGCAACTAATTACAAACCTAAATATAACAATACTCAACAATAAAAAGTTTAATTACCTCTTGGAATAGAAGAAACGAAGAATCTTATACTTTAATCCATATTTCATCTTCATCTTCATCTTTTCTCTCCATTTTCAAATTCTCGTTTCTTCTGGTTTCTTCTTCTCTTCTCCATATTTTTCCCCCAAAAATAAGAAAATGGGTCACTTATCCTTCAAGTGGTTAAGTGGATAACTATTGCATAATTGCACAGTTGAGCCTCAATCTTCATATAATATAACATTTAGTCCTACAATGATAATAATAGAAAATTAAATCCTTAGATTCTTATTTAGGGCTTGTTTGAGCCTCATTTTTGTAAGAAAAAAAAAAGCCTTTTTGAGTAATGTATTGATGGAAAATGTGTAGTTAAAAAATAAGAATTTTTTTTTTTGATTCTATGTCTAATATTATTTTATTGAAAATACGTGATTGAAATGAGGTCAAAATACAATTCAAAAATGCATTTTTTCAAATATATATATGGGGGCTCAAACAAGGGCTTAATATTATTTCCAGCCCTTTAAGTAGTAATAATAACAAATTAAGCCCCATGAAATTATTTGTTCATCAACTTAAGTCCTTATTTGACTATAACTTTTACTAGTTGATGTTTTTGACATGACTAAATAATTTCTTGATTTTGACTATAATGGGGGGTGTAACAAATACTCTAATATGTATTATACTCTTGAAGAGATCAACAAGTACTATTTTTCAAGTCATCATATTATTACAATCATAAAAGGTTGATAAGTATATCATATGAAGATGGCTTTATTTAGATTATGTAAGGTAACAAGAAACATACTTTATCAGAAGTTGCAATATTGAAGAAGTTGACATACAAGACGTGGATCGATTGACATGAGAATTCAAATCATGTGTAGCAACTATACTCTTTTTCCTTCGATCAAGTTTTGTCCCACAGGATTTTCTGGACAATATTTTAACAGGACAGATATTTTGTAATATGTCATTCAAGGAGAAGTGTTGTAAATAATATATTTATTATTGAATGACAATAATCCCCCTACAACCTTGGTAATTATTACTATTGTATAATTAATTATTTCCTATAAATATGGGGCTTTGGTTTTCAGTAAAATATACATAAATCTATTGACTTCTTTTATTCTTCTCTCTTTTTCTTTTTAGTTTCACATTATTTTAATATTTTTCACAATTTCTCTGGTCAACAAAATGATTTATTTTGAATTTTTTGTTATATTCTAAATTTTAGGCAATAGAATTGTACCAATGGCAGACCTCCATCGATAATTCTGTTGGTAATTTAGTATATAAATTTTAAAAATAGTAAAAATAATAATATGTTACTAATTTGTTGTTAATCCATCGATATTAGAAACGACAAGTGGTTGGGGCTGAGGTGTGGAGGACATGGACTGCTGCAACGGCTTAAATTCATGAATGGCTTTCGGCTTAATTCCATCTATGTTGCCTCCCTTTCTATTAGCATTTGTTGATTTCCTTCTTATTCTCAAATTCTACATGGGACATATTTTAGAACTCTTATAGAGTTGTTTTAGATTTCTATATACAATTTTCGGTATTCTCGTTTATGGGACACATAATTCTGGAGAAAAATAGAATTATAGACAGAAAATTTCCAGATCTTTTTATTATACTTTGACTTCACCTCAAAACCCAATCACAGTGAGTATTTCGTGGACTTTTTTCCTAAATCGGGTATAGATATTGTGGGTCCTTTGCTCAAAGGACGAATTAAAGCCAGATTTATGATTAATGCAATCATCGATTAATTTACCAAATGGGTTGAAGTTGAGTGATGACTAGGATCATCAAACCAATGCATCTAAATTCATATGGGAGAGCATAGTTCGTAGATTCGAAGTATCTCATTCCTTGGTTACGGTCCAAAGACGAGGTTGAGAAAGCTTTGTGATGACTATGGAATTCAAAAGCAGTTTTCAATCCCTTACCACTTGTTAGCTAACGTTCAGGCCAATTCTGTTAATAAGACCATCAAACAAGCTCCGAAAAATAAGCTTAACGCTTTGAAAGGAACTTAAGTTGATGAATTCCACAATATGTTGTCAATCTAACATATTTCCAGCCGAAAGGCAATAGGTGAAACACCATTGTTCATGACATATGGTGCCAATGGAAATTGGAATCCCTTCTACCCAACATATCTTGTATAATGAGGTGTCAAATGATGAGGCGAGATACAACGAGTTCAACCTCTTTGGACGAAGCTAGGGATAAAAACTAAAGACGAAGATCCAATACCCATAATCAAAAATCAAGAAGAAAGAATTCAAGAATTAAGACTATGGATCAAAAAGCGAAACCAAGTACAAGAATTTAAGATCGAAAGGAAACAAAATTCAAGATCAAAAGTGAAGAAATTGAAAATGAAAAAATTGTGGTTCAAGTTTCAAGATTCAAGATCCGGAATCATGATCTAGTAATAAAGAATCATTCTCAAAGAATTAAGGTATGTTCGGTATTATTAATTTTTTTGGTGATTTGACATGGAGGATTTTGACAATAAAAGAATTTAGGTTTTCAAATTCTAAGGTTTTTAGTTTTGTAAAGTTTAAAGTTTCAACACTTCGATCTAAACTGAGAATAGTCGTATCGCATTGCTGGTCTGACCAGGGATGTAGAATTGAAGATCCAAATGGGCTTGAATAGCAACAACTTTAGAACGCCAAGCATTTGTGAAAATATTATAACAATTTTGCTAAATTAGCCGCTTATTCAAGAGTATTGCTCGACTCGACATTTATTATAGTTGACTACTATTAATCAGGTTCTTTGGCTGGACAATTTCTTTGTGTATTTCTCAAATTGACATTTTATCTTGATTGTTTAATTTAATTTGTAATTTGGCTCGGTATTTAAACAATTAATCAATTCATTATACGTACTTTTTTCGCTCGGTGATCAATGTTATTACATAGAAAATAGCAAACTCGAGGTATAAATCAAAAGTAATGCTATTCAATAGTTGAAATGATTACAAGGAAAATAACGAGTTCAACTGTCTGAAAGAGTAGTACAAAATGGGCCAACCAAGAACTGGCAGATATGTTAGTATCCTAAAAATCGAAATATGTGTTAGCAGCTTGAGACTCACTAGCAGACCCAATCCACTTGTCCTCATCACCGCCAAGACAGGAGAACTCAAGGTTGGCCTCTAGGGCCTCACTTGATAAAGTTTTCTCTCCATTAATAGCCTCTTTATTTCTTGCAAATCACACAAGATTTCATCAATAAAATTCATGTAGGGGACATGGCATAAGAAGAGCGAAGGTATAATAATGAATCACTCTCTCCTTCATTGACAATCACTCACAAAAACCTTCTCTTGCAATGGGAAGGACTCTCATCTAGATACATGATGCTGAATATATGTTAACAATGAAAATTACTCTTCAATTATGGTGGAAATGTACTTAAGCGCTAGCCACTATGCCTTGAAGCCATCGTTCCTTCCTTTAAAGTCAGCCAAGTCACATTATACGAATAAAATTTTTATATAACAAAAAAAGTCATAATATAAAACCTGATACAGTTGTACTCGATGATGCTTTACAACATAAAATTCATCAATTAGGGAATCTAAATCTAAATTCATAGTAAATTCTCGTTCAATGTAAAGTGTCATACAATCAGCAAGAAAACCATCATCTAATTTGTTATGTATTTCTGTCTTCACTTGTTTCATTGTTGAAAATGCTCGCTCCATAGTCGCTGTTGAAACAAATAGTGTCAATACCAGAGAAATCAATTTAGTCAGAATAATGTAACTCACTGACCTTCTACTTGAAACTTATTCCTGACATAAATCTGAAAGTATAGATACTTGAAATCGAGATTCATAAATTACATCATCTCGATAATGATGCAACTCAATTTTCAAACAATAAACATCTTACAATGTAAAATCTTGATGATAAAACTTCTCTCCAAGCTTGCAAATATTATTCATGTTAAATTATTTTAAAGAATTTTTTGAATCCAAAACCGCTATGAAAGAAAAGAGTTATAGTAATGTCTCATTAAATCTTGTATATAACTCCATCCTATGAAAATCTATGGTTTCTTTTAAAATATCAAAGTGGTAATGATGTTCAACTGTAGAATACTCACGGCCACGAGAGCGACCAACCATGTACAAACCATTAGAGTCAAGTATATGTAGATTAATTTTTTTAGCTAAAAAATTCACCTCTTGAAGAAATTCGTCCGTGTCATCGTCTCTCAATGGTTAAAGGAGAGTCTTTGTAGTGTGGACAAATCTCATGGCAATTAAGATATCTTGAGCTTTCTTTTGAAGGACCTAAAAAAGTACATCCATAATTGCCAACATTCTATGCATTAAATGTAAGACAAATACAAATTCAGAAGTTGTCATGTTTTTGTATACACCAACTTCAGCCCGAGATCTTATATTTGGGAATGATCACTCAAGCACCTAGCAAGTTGCAACATATATATCAAACTCTTTACAGAGTTGAAATGAGAAGACCAACGAATACCTCCGACTCGTTGCAAATTACCAATCTAATTAGCCTTACACCCTAACTCGCATTTTTCGGTTTCTAACAAATGCTCAATTTCTTTTCTCTGGACACTTTTCAACTCATGGACGCACTTAGGAGATGCTATAATCATATTAATAACACCGTCCAAGTGAGAAAAGAATGAATTAATATCCGTGACATTATTAGCTACAACAACCAATGTGAGTTGTAAATGATGGGCAAAACAATGAATATAGTACGCACATGGACAATCTATAAGAAATAATGCCTGCAGTCCATTCTAAGCACATCATACCTTGGCCTCTCATGTTTTGAACTTAAAGGTTGGAACGAACAAGAACATCGAATATTTGGTTCTTAAGATTCAATGAGGTAGTATCACTAACATTTGAGATAATGGCTATTTGTTCTTGTAAAGGTGCGTCTCGTGCTTCATCCACAAAAATACTAAACTTTGCATCCCCAACTTCCTCACAAATTCCTTATCATACTCTATTGGCCATAATGTTGAAAATCTCTTTTTTTTTTAATGTTTGGAGTTGTGTATGTAGCATTTTTTGAAGCATTACCCAATACAACTTGTCCTATTTCTATATTCATTTTTCCAAATGCTTCCATCATTTCAAGAAAATTCCCCCAGTTCAATGAAAATGGAGATTTGTCATGGCCTCTAACAAACAACCTTGAAGTGCTAGCTACTTAACACCTATTAATGTGGACTTTAGAAGCAAATGATTTTTTTTATTTTTTATTTTTTATTTTTTTTAGCACTTGATACAACATGCATTACCTTGTCAATATGTTGCCTTGGTTTCATGAAGCTTTAGCTTTCCCTTACATCCATTAGGATATGATGAAGCTGTTGCACCAATATAAGAAATGCACATTCATGTCCCTGTTAACCCGCTTCAAATTATCAAATCCACTAGAAACTAATGATGAAATATTAGGTGGAGTACTATCATTGAGAAAATGGAAATAGTAAAAACAATATGCCTTATGTGTTGAAGGTGAATACTGTAATCAAGAAAACTGATTGTACCAATGGTCCTGAAATCGACGCTCTACTTTCAACATTCTTGGCTCTGATACTCCAAAAGTTTTGGTTAATAAGGTTCAGCTTTTAGACAGGCTTGCCTAATCTAATCATGTTCATTAGATGAATTTTCACATATTTTCATTCTTTTTCCTGGATCCCGTTCAATAGAGTCGATGGTTCCAAATTAAGATTGGAAGATGAAGACTGTTCAACTTGAGGAGATGAAATTGGAGAAAGGGACACTGTAAGAATTAGAGTACTCTCAGATTTGTCACTCTTTGTAAAGAAAGATAACAGAGTTCTTCCTTTCTTGGTAAAAGATCTATTTCGTTCTATGTTAAAATCTAAAAGCATAAAAATAAAACACTTCAGTGTTCCAACAATTCAAAAATAATCCACTAGCAATAATCATCTAGATCTTAGCAATTCAATAATATTATAACTAGTCAACAATCCGACACCAAATCTAATAATCCAAAAGCAACTCCTACTCCAACATTAAATGCAATTTGAAGTGCTAAAGGTTAAGCTAAGTACCTGATTGCTTAGTTCATTGCGGCCACGTCAAAGTGACTTAGTGTAAAATTGAAGCAACACAGCAACAACAAATTGAAGTTCTTTCAAAACCAAACCAAAAACAATGCCTGTTTCAATTACAAATGAAGAAACCATGAGTAAAAATTTATTGTCTAAAAACTGTAACAAAAATAAAAACATATAATTATAAGGTATAATGGATTTCATTTAAGCATAAACAGTCACATAAAAATAATAAAAACTGAAAAACATAAAAAGTAAAAACATATGAGTAAACTAAAAAATCAACAGAAAATGAACCTAAAAATTAACCACAATACAAGCTTAAAATATTCAGTATATGTATCAAACACAAAAATAAACCAAGATAAGGCATAAATGTAAATCCCCATATTCTCGGAACCCGAAGCGTGAAAAATAATAATCATTTCTTTTTTTGGTCCGACCCCTTTGATGTTAGCCAAAGTATTTTATAAATCAGAAATTTTTTGGTTTTTGAAACATATAAAAATATAAGGGAAGGTAGTTATTCATATAAACTTAAGCAAATATAGCAAAATTTGATTTTTGGAAAAGATTTGGAGGTAATTTGGCAATTACGGATTTAACAGCAGGGGAAAAAAATTTATTTAGCCTAGCAACTGTCTATTAAGAATTATAAAATTTTTATAGGGACTAAAGCATTCATATATGTACCACATATAAAAATTTGGGGTCTCGACAATAACATTTGAAGCATGAAAATATTGCTCGAATATGCTGGACAGAAAACTCGGATTCGACCCTATGCAGTTTACTAAAATGGGCTTAACTTTTTTATTTTGGATAATATTTTTAAGAAATTACAAAGGCCACTATTAGAAGACCCATAGACCTTTCAAACCCTACTGATTTCACTTAAAAATATGCACCGTAAACCAAGTTATACCATTTTCAAATAGGAGGATAGAATCTGAAATTTTAACTCTAAATCAAACTTCATACATATTCAATCCAACATTTCTAAATTCTAGTTAACATGCATTGTCTATGAAACTAGACAAAATAAACATTAAAAACATTTCTAAAAAAGTGTCATCTAATTATCCATAAAATGTTTACATAAAAGGAAATTTTTACTAGAAGTTAACCTGTAAAATTGTTTGTAGGGATAAGTACTATAAATAACACTCAGTAGGAAGCACTTAAGTAAATAGTAAAAATATATATTTTTAGAAATGCAACTTTGTTAGATTGTGTCACCGTCAATTTCAAGAGAATTGGTCATCAGTCAGTCCACTTACTTGTAGGTTTTGACAACCCAATTTCATTTATCATAATCATCTTTTCATATCTCGTGTAAACCACCAAACGGTGATTCCATCATGAGTAACACAATAATTTTAATGCAAAAGAAAACATATAAATCTTACATCACTTACAAAAGCGCCTAAACACCCCTACCTGAATGCTTGGAGTTTGAATATCCTTTCGTGTCCAAGGAAATAGAATAGTGTACTTTTAGCTTCCTTTTCGAAGAATATTCAGATTTAAAGGTTCTTTAATCTATGAAAAAGGGCAAATTAAATTGGAAAGAAAACATGGTTAAGGGAGTTTAAATTTGAATTTTTCAAAACAAACTAGTGACTTTAAAAAAATAAATGAGGAGGACGGTTACTATTTTAGATTTTAAATCAAGTGGTGATCGGCAATGCATTTTAAAAAATGAAAGTGGAAATTGATAATGTAGCTGGGGGGAGGGGGGGTTATGATTTTGAATTGTTAGTCTTAATTGGACATGGATAGGGACGTGTGGATTAACTTCCCACTTTGATAAAATGGCAATTTTATTTATTTATTTATTATTTATTATTTTTTTATGGCTAAAAGAATGGAAGTTTCAAAAAATAATGTAAGTGGGAGGTTATGGCTTTTGAATTACAAAAAAATGGAAATGGAATTGGTGGGTTTGGTGATGAACGTGGCCCAGATTTTTCTTCACCCCCCTCCCTCGCCACTTTTTTTGGCTAACCAAAAATGGGGTTTAAATATAAGGTAAGTTGGAATGGTTAATGCACTATACAGTAGGTTATCTAATCTAACTTTTAAAGATTTAATAGATATACAATAAAATGTGTGTCGTCAAAACAATGTAACAAATAAAATTTGTCGTCTAAAGAGATTTTTCTCCCCCCCCCCCCCCTCCGTGGCCCAGATTTTTCTTCACCCCCCCCCTCCCCCCCTTTTTTTGGCTAACCAAAAATGGGGTTCAAATATAAGGTAAGTTGGGATGGTTAATGCACTACACAATAGCTTATCTAATCTAACTTTTAAAGATTTAATAGATATACAATAAAATGTGTGTCGTCTAAATAATGTAACAAATAAAATTTGTCGTCTAAAGAGATTTTTCCCCCCCCCCCCCCTCCCCCCCTTTTTTTGGCTAACCAAAAATGGGGTTCAAATATAAGGTAAGTTGGGATGGTTAATGCACTACACAATAGCTTATCTAATCTAACTTTTAAAGATTTAATAGATATACAATAAAATGTGTGTCGTCAAAATAATGTAACAAATAAAATTTGTCGTCTAAACAGATTTTGACACCTTACAAAAGTTTTAAGAACAAGTGTGCAAAACTTTACTATCATGACCAAAAGTTTAATCTAAACTCTTAAGAAAGTGTCGTAGCGACGTAATAATATAACCCAAATGATATTTGAGTTCTATAATTTTATTTTGGAACGAAACAAAACATTTTTTTTGTTGGTCGTTACAACTCTCCCCACTTAAAATAATTTTGTTCTCGAAATTTAACTTGTTTTAAGGAGATCGGGGTACTTTGCTAAAATGTCATCTTCTCTTTCCCAAGTAGCCTCATCCTCACCATGTTTACTTCACTGGAATTTGACTAGTGGAATCTTTCGATTTCTCAGGACATGGTCCTTATTCTCCAGAAACACTGTAGAAGCTTCCTTGTACGTCATATCACTTTGGACATTCAGTGATTGAACATTTACCATATGATTAGGATCCGGAATGTACTTTCTCAACATAGAAATGTGAAATACGTTGTGCATTGCTGAAAGCTTGGGTGGCAATGCTAATCAATTTGCCACATTCCTAATCTTTTCAAGAATCTAAAATGGATCGATAAATCTAGGGCTTAGTTTTCATTTCTTTCCAAATCACAGTATTCCCTTCATCAGCGCCACTTTGAGAAATACTGTCTCTCCAATCTCGAAAGTCAATTCTTTTCTCCTTTTATTGGCATAGCTCTTTTGACGATCTTGGGCAATCTTAATTCTTGATCTAATTTTATATATATCCTCCATAGTTTTCTCAATCAATTCTAGGCCCAAAATTCTCCTTTCACCAACTTCATCCCAGTATATTGGTTAACGACATCGTCTACCATACAAAGCCTCATACGGTGCCATGCCAATAGTGGCTTGAAAGCTATTTTTATATGCAAATTTAACCAATGGCAAATGATCTTCCCATTTACCACCCAAATCTAGGAGACAAGCTCTCGACATATCTTCAAAAACTTGTATAGTTCTTTCAAATTGTCCATCAGTTTGAGGATGGTATGTAATACTAAATGTTAACTTGGTACCCACAGCTTTCTAAAGACTTATCCAAAACTTCAAAGTAAACCTCGGGTCTCTATCTGATACGATAGATGCCGGTACACCATGAAGTCGCCCTGACATAAATTTGTGCGAGCTATTCTAAGCTATGGTTGTCCGAACTGGTAAGAAATGAGCATATTTTGTAAGTCGGTCCACAATTACCCAGATTGCATCATGACCTCTCACTGATCTAGGAAAACCAATGACAAAATCCATTGCAATCTTTTCCCACTTCCATTCAGGTATGCCCATGGGGTTTAACGGTTCCGATGGCCTCTGATGTTCAGCCTTCACCTGTTGACAAACCATGCATTTGGACACGAACGGAGCTATCTTCCCCTTCATATTTCTCCACCAAAATGTGTTACGCAAATCTCGATACAATTTAGTTCCTCCTGGGTGGGCGGCATAAGGAGTTGAGTGAGCCTTAGTCATAATTTCATTTCTTAACACTTATCATTTGGCACGCACAATCGACCCTTAAACATCAAGGCTTTGTCTTCGGCTATTTCAAATCATTTCCTCTTCTTAGTTCCTACATCAGCTCTGATCTTTTCCAAAAAGGTTTCACAGTAAAACTTGCTAACTTCGTCGATGTCCTTACTGGTGAGTTAATACTGGGTTTTCAAAATCTCTTATTAAATGATCATGTCTTGTACACAGTGTTGACAATTGTCCCATGTTCTTTCAACTCAGTGCATCAGCAATTCCATTAGCCTTACCCAGATGGTACAAGATAGTACAGTCGTAATCTTTCACTAATTCTAACCACCGTCACTGTCTCATATTCAACTTCTTTTGGGTGAAGAAGTATTTGAGACTGTTATGATGTAGATCTCACAATTGCTCCCATATAGGTAGTGGCACCAAATCTTCAAGGTGTGCACTATCATTGCTAGTTCAAGGTCATGCGTGGGATAATTGTGTTCATATTGCTTCAACTGCCTTGAAACATAAGCTATCACTTTCCCATGTTGCATCAAAACACATCTTAAACCAAGCTTGGATGCATCACTATAAATCACAAAACTTTCTAAACTATCGGGAATAGTCAAAATCGGTGCAGATACGAGCCTGTCCTTTAACTCTTGAAAAATCTGTTCACATTTCTCTGACCATATGAACTTAGTACCCTTTCGAGTCAACTGTGTCATAGGACCTGCAATCTTGGAGAATCCTTCTATAAATCGCCGATAATAGTCAACTAACCCTAGAAGCTCCGCACTTCTCCAATGTTTGTAGGTTTCGGCCAATTGGTTATGGCCTCAACTTTGGATTGATCCACTTCAATTCCTCGTACTGAAACAACATGGCCTAGAAATCCCACTCGGTCAAGCCAAAGTTTGCATTTTCTGAATTTGGCATACAACTTTTCCTCACGCAGGGTTTCAAAAATTGTCCTCATATGTTCTTCGTGTTGCTGAGAATCTCTCGAGTATATTAGTATGTCATCAATAAATACGATGACAAACATGTCTAAATACATATGGAACACTCTATTCATCAAGTCCATAAACATCGTAGGGGCATTCGTCAAGCTAAAAGGCATCACCGTAAACTCATAATGCCCATACTGAGTCCTAAACGTCGTCTTTCGTATATCGATCGACTTAATCTTCAGTTGATGTTAACCCGACCTTAAATCAATTTTCGAGAATACGGATGTGCCCTTCAACTAATCAAACAGGTCTTCAATCCTAGGAATAGGATATTTATTTTTTATCATCAACTTATTCAATTCACGGTAGTCGATGCACAGCCTCATAGTACCATCTTTCATCTTTACAAAGAGTATCAGAGCTCCCCATGGAGATACACTCGATCTAATAAACCCTTTGTCTAGAAGTTCTTCTAGTTGCATTTTTAACTCTTGTAATTCCTTTAGTGCCATTCGATATGGAGGTTTGGACACATGAGTAACTTCAGGTACCAGATCTATCATGAATTCTACTTGTCTATCGGGCGGAATACCTGGTAGATCATCTGGAAACATGTCGGCATACTCCCGTATTATTGGCACATGATCTAATATTTTCTCTTGAGATGATGTGATGATAAGACTGACAAGATACCCCTTGCAGTTAGGCTTCCTCAACATGCTTTTTGCCATCAAAGCTAAGAGGACGTGAGGAAGTGCCTTAACCTTCAGTCTATAAAATCTGAATTCCTCTTCTCCTGATCTTTGAAAAATTACCTCTTTCTCAAAACATACTATCTTGGCTCGATTTTCACCTAACCAATCCATGCCTAAAATAATATCAAAGTCTTTCATCTCTATAACATACAGGTCGGCCTCTAAAGTCAGTCCATCAAGATTTATCTTTACCCCAGTTGCTATCCTATTTGTAGCAATAGTCCCCCCCTGATGTTATGCTAACCTCTAGTACACTATCATTCATCTTACATGAAGCATTAGTCTTAGCTAGACATGCATTAGATATGAATGAATGTGTTGCACCGAAATCAATAAGGACATAGATCGGAGTACTAGAGACGGATAAAATACCTGCGATTATGTCCAAATTTTGGGCAGCCTCGTCGTGAGTTAGAGTAAACACCCTTGCTTTTTCTTTCTTCTCTTATTCCGGTTTCTTAATCGATGGACATGAGGAAATTACATGGCCAGGTTGGCCGCACTTATAGCAAGCATACTTTCCATATAGACATTCTCCTCTGTGAAACTTGTTACACTTAGGACATTGGGATGGAGGATTACTTAACTGGCCCACATGTGTCTGATTATTAAACCGTCCAGAATTCTCATTCTTATCTTGCCACTTCCTTTTCCAAAGTCATTACACTGTCCTTGATTTACCAACTTCATCCCCGAATAGGTTACTATTTGAGCTTTCTTCATAGCTGCCTGACAAGTGGTAAGATCGCGTGAACTCACAATCTGCTAGATCTGTAGGCTCAGGCCCCTTTCGTAACATTTTGCCTTCTGAGCTTAGTACATACTAGATGTGGGGCATATCATGACAATTCCTCGAACTTTCTATCATACTTGAAAATTTCCATGTCTCCCTGTCCTAGCCTTAAGAATTCTGCCTCCTTATAGTCTCGTAGAGCTTATGGGAGAAACTTTTCTTTTAGCTCCATTTTGAACTGGTCCCAAGTTAAATTATGTTGTTCCTCTTCGATACGAGTTCGTGATGAGGATTCCCACCAATGGCTTGCTCTTCCAACTAGCATAAACTCAGCACATAATACTTTTTGATTTTTTGGACAAGAGATGTGCTGAAAGATCTTCTCAATAGTACGGAACCATTCTTCAGCTGCCAGAGGGTCTTTCCCGCCATCAAAGGTAGGGGTTCGATATTTGTGAAACTGTTCTACCATCAAAATAGACAGTATATATGGATATGCTAATGACACCGGTGGTGCTGGTGGGACTAGTGGAGTTAGAGGTGTAGCCTGAGTAGCCAAGGCCTGTTTCAACTCATCAATCTCTCACCTTAATTTCGTACCATCATAAATGTAATCTCATTCAAAGAAGTCGACAATACTTGCACAATATAGGGAAAAGATTTATAGCTCAAAATCTTTTATTATTATCTAAATAGAATCCTTCAAGAGGAATATAAAGCAATAACATAGTGTCTAGCGCTAATCAACAGGAAAACAAAAGGAATCCTACTAGAAATGAATAACAATTAAACCTAATAAAATCTACTAAAATTTTGATCCTCTATTCATCGTCGTCACTAATCCAGCCTCCATAAACCCTAGGTTTCTTAGAAGGCTGTCCCTCATCGTCTGAAACAGGTGGAGGTGCATCATCATGAACGTACATCTCAGTGGGTACACTATCGTCCTCGGGGATCACGATTTGGGCCAACTCCCACTGATCAATCCGCTCTGTGCAAAAGGTTTCATATTTGATCTCTCGAGGCAAGGTAGGGACAGCAATTCCCTATAAATAATCATAAATCTATTCGGTAGTCTCCAACCACTCTTCTAGCAAGGTATCAATAAGAAGGCGGGTGGCTCGATGTCTCACCTCTCTCCACCTTAAAAGCATCTCTGAAATGTGCTCACACATATTGTGCGCTGGATTCCACCGGTACTCTTCATACTGTTTCATGATCTCACATTGACGAGGCATCAATGAACTCATCTTTCTACCAATTATTCAAAGTCCAATTAGTAGGTATCTAATAAGTTTTAGTTAATTCTCAAGGATTAAATAAACATTTAATATGGTCACGCTCTCAAAATACTTTGCAAAATAATGATTATTCACAAAAGGTATTCAACTCAAACATATATTGATATTCATAAATACATTTCAAATGTTGTACTTGAAATAACTTTTCCATAATCATCACATAGATACAAGCAAATTCATAAAACTTTCTTTACCTCAAAATTGGCATGGCGCGGCTATGGCGAGCATAGTGTTCAGGATCCTCATTAAAAGAATTTTGATCAACTTTATATGTGACACAACACTCCTAAGATATGGTTTCTATTGCAAGTCTACCGAAAAATAAACCACACCCTGATACCAAGTTGTAACGCCCTGAATTCTTGAAACCCAAAGCGTTAAAAATAATAATCATTTCTTTCTTTGGTTTGACCCCTTTGATGTTAACCAAAGTGTTTTATAAATTATAAATTTTTTGGTTTTTGAAATATATAAAAATATAATGGAAGGTAATTATTCATATTAACTCAGGAAAATATAGCAAAACTTGATTTTTGGAAAAGATTTGGAGGCAATTAGGCAATTACGGATTTAACAACAGCAGAAGAAAAATTTATTTGGCCTAGTAAATGTCTATTAAAAATTATGAAATTTTTATAGGGACTAGAGCATTCATATATGTACCACATGTAAAAATATGGGGTCTCGATGATAACGTTTGAAGTATGGAAATATTGCTCGAATATGCAGGACTAAAACTCCTATACGACCCGACTCAGTTTACTAAAATGAGCAAACTTTTTTTTTTTTTGGACAATATTTTTGAGAAATTTCCAAGGCCACTATTAGAAGACTCATAGACCTTTCAAAGCCATTAGGAGCAAGATTTAGGACTAATGGATTTGAATTTTATTTTTTTTTCAACTGCACAAGGTTTCGTTATTGATTTTTGGAAAATTTGGCCAAATAGGTTGTTGGGCAATGAGTTTGGACAAACGGCCTTTGACCAATATTAAAACAAAATAAAAATTTTTAAAATATTTTAATAGATAAAATGACAATGTTGCCCTTCAACTTATATCAAAACATTCACCCAATTTATCTCATTTTCACCTTTCTCCGTCTTCTTCCTTTTCACCATGAAACCCTATTCCCCAAATTTGAATTCTAACACCATCTTCTTCACCTTAGTTTTCAATACATTTTAAGATTACAAAAAACTTTTTCTTTGATTCAAGTTTATTTTAAATTACTTCATCTCTCCTTAGTATAAGCTAGCACAACAAAAAAAGATAATTTTTCCTTCAGTATTTTCATTTTGAAATGTGATTTAGTGCTTCCATTGGTGTAGGTTTAAAATGAAAAAGTGCAAATAGGGCATTTTTTATGATTTCATAGTTTATTTGTATATGTAGTTTAGTTTTAGTTGTTTTTTTTTTTTTTTTTAATAAATATGGATTGAATTTTGATGCATTTGGGATTTTGAAGATGATGGATTAAAAAGAAATTAATTTATTAGCATTGTTTTAAATGAAAATTGTCATATGCAAATATGCTTTTTCTTTAATATGTTCTGGGACTTAGAGTGATGCAGTCCTGGTAATTTGATTTGAGTAATTCAACACTTTCTAGTAAAATTCTTTGCATTATGCTTTACTGTATTTCATGATTTCCTTTGAGTCCCATTATTGAACTTTACCTTTGTTGATTTTAGAATTTCTAGTAAAAAATGCAGTGTATAATATGCTCTAATGGTTATAGATTGAATACAATTTATTAAAATGGCATTATTATGGAGCAATATAACTCCTAGTATTTATGCCGTCGGCATAATTTTTGCATTTGTTGTTATGTGGATCCTTATCTATATATGCCTCCATTTGGTTTAGCTAAAAAAAATCATATTTTTATTAGATTTTAATAAAAGTTAATGAAATGGATGGTAACAAAATTAATAAAAATTGTGGATCCCATGAAATGTATGGTTGAAAATGAATTTTAAAAAATAAGGAACACACAACAACTATGTTTTGCTATGTGTTTAATACAATATCCCAATTTATAGAGGGGAAAATATCACATTTCAAGTGTTATGTTTACCCCAATTCAAACATCAGGAAAATAGTTTGAAAATTCAAAAATTAGATATGTATTTAATTAATTAAAAATATTTATTAAATAAAGATAATAAAGTCACAGTTACATGATTAATGGTCACAAATTTATTTACTAGTCACATATCATCAAATTAATTAATCGTAGATTATTTTGTGGTCACAAATCAAAAATTTTGTAGCTCATAGCTCATTCTAATTACATGTCACATTTTATCTATGAATCACATAAGTCACAATCTATTGGGTCACAAACACCTAATATTTAGTCCAAATCAGCCAAATAGCTGGTCATAGACGCTTAAATAGTTGGTCACAAATTATATTTCAGTCACATGTTATCAGTTCTTAAGGAGCAGTTTAATAATTGGTCACACATATAACCAAATAACTGGTTCACCGCCACCGCCATTTGCGACCACCACCACCTAAAAAAAAAAAAAAAAAAACCCAAAATGCAGATCGATCCACTACACCACCACCATCGCAGCTTTCACCTCCACAACCAAACAACCACATCACCACCAATACCACAAAAACAACCATTCGGATCACCATCACCTCCACCTGCCAAATCTAAAACCCAAAAATCCCCAAACGCATCGAAGGAACAGAAGCGTAGTGGTTGCGTTGCAGTCGAACCCCCAAAAGTCGCATTCACACATTCTTTTAGATCACAACTCCCAACAATGATCACACTCTTCCTTCCCACTCCACTGCCCCTGTCGTCGCCATCATCACCACCACTACAACCATAGTCACCACCATACCAATATCAACTTACCATCATCGCCAACAGCGCTACCACTTCACCACCTCCATACCTTCACAGCTGCCAGCCAACAATTCTAAAACCACCACCACACCCACATCAACCACAAACCACCATCATAAGAACCACACACACCACCACACACTACAACAATCGCACAAAAATCACCACAGCAACCATTGGCCACACAAGACACCTATAAACTTCTTGTTGTAATTGATTTTGGGATCAAAATCACCAGCAACCTCACGTTGACCTCGCCATCTAAATAGCACTTGTTCAGATGTTGACCCGATCTCCTTCACCCTGCCACCGTCGACTCAAATTCGTGTTGGGCGGCACTCTAAGCACCACGTGCAACAGCAAACAAAGAGCCGCTATGCTTCACCATTATAGGTGAAGATGAGCACTGCCCATCACGATGATTAGAAGAAAATAGAGCGACGATTTGAGCAATGATCTGGCAGCGGCACCTGTATCCGCACTGATGAAGAAGAAAACATAATGGCCGATGAAGAAGAAAATAACAGGAAGAGAGAGAAAGTGTGTAATGGCCGGAGAAGAAAATAAATGGAAAGAGAGAGATGATTAATTGATTTTGTATTGCTATTATTGATATTAATTAATGACCTGATTTATGAATATTCAAACTTCATCCCTCATTTTTGAACATGTATCTTTAAACACCTAGTATTATGTAAATTTCCCTTTATAGAATGGATCTTAATCCACTAATCAATGTATATAAGTTGGCAGCTTGAAAGATTATGTATCCCCTTGACTTTATTTAATCCTTTTATTCTTTAGTTGTGTAATTGTTTGTTTCATTATGCCTACATTGATTATTACTTTATTCGACTTAATTGTTGTGTTGTTCCAAGAAAGAAAATTAGCATTAAGATCATTTAAGAGTGGAAATACACTTATTTTGGTCACAATAGATGTGGCGGCTCATGGTCCTAATATTACTCATGTTGCTTACGTTATCACATAAAAGGGAGGTTAAAATTCTCCTATTGTTGTAGGATAAAGACGAGGTGGTGTTTTTCTCTAGGGTAATAGGACCTCTCAGTCTACTTACTCAGTCTAAGAAACTTTGATCTTCCTAATGATATTGATGATTATGTACACCAGATTAGATGTGCAGGTCGCATTGGGAAAACATGACTTGCTACTAGTTTCTTTAAAGAAAAACAACTCATCACTAGCAAAGCCATCGATTGATTTGATCCAAGAAACCAATCAAAAGGTACCTATTGGTTGATTCGATTTGAAAGTTGAGCTCCATATAGAGATAAAAATAGGCATGGTGGTGCGCACTTTGGTGTTCATCATTTTAGAAGAGATAACTCTTATAATCGGAGTGGGGAAAACACTAATTAATATAGTGATGGTGGTTGAAATAATTACAATTATAGTGGTAGGAAATATGGTTCTAGGGTGACCAAAGCTTAGGATTTGTATTTTATAGTACTCTCCAAAATTATTTTGTTTCAAGATATATATGTTTTATACTACTCCTAGGATTTGATGTTTCGGACCATGCAAAAAAAATTTTAGGCTACATTTGAAAATGCCCATATCAGTAGGATGTCTTTATTCTAGGAGATGATTTTTTCTATTGTACATGTTTGCCTTTAGTTAAATAGTAGTGTGTATCTTTACGGAATTATGTTCAAGAAAATGGCACAAGTGTCATTACCGAACTTATAAGCGTCCATGAGAATGACATAAGTGGCATTACATGAATTACAAGCTTCCATTAGAATGCCACAAATGTCGTTGATGGACTAATAAGTGTCTATGAGAACAAAACAAGTGTCGTTGCAGGACTAATAAGTGTCCATGAGAACAGAACAAGTGTCGTTACAGAATTTATATGCTTTCATGAGAATAACACAAGTGTCGTTACTGAATTATAAGCATCATTTATAATCTCTGTCATTTTAACCATTCGTTATCACATGTAAACATTTATGTCTTATATACATTAGAAGGCCCATTACTTGAAGTCTTTACGTTGAAAACAAATCAAAATATAAGAAAATAACAGAACGACACAAGTACCTTTATTGAGATGAAATGGATCCTGTGACGTTATGTTTATAAACAAGAGTACGACTATTCACGACTCATCCATGTCCCGAAAACATTTCAATTGAAATATAATCATGCCATTTACAAAAGTTGAAATATGTGCTCATTACTTATATTTTCTAACGAATCAATAAAATGATTTGTGATTCCACCAATTCGATATCGTACAATCTATATCAATTCTACAATTATTTGTCACATAATCAACATTTTTGGCTTTTTCAAGTTAGGGGTCCAATGCTTGAGGTCGATACAGTGGAAAAGAAGCAAAATGTTGGGAAAATCATCAGAACGACAAAAGTATCTTTAAACGTCACTTGTGTCTTTTTATCTGTAAAAAAGAGTAAAAGTAGCCACGACCATTTCGAGTCTCGATAATCAATAAGCTGAACTCATTTAAATTGCAAGACAGGAATGTCATTTACAAAGTTTGAGAGATATGATCATTAATTATATTTTCTAACAATTGTAGATAATGACATGTGATTTCACCAACTCGATATTTTATAATCTATGTCAATTCTACTGTTATTTGTCATGTAGTCAATATTTCTTTCTTTATTAAGTTAGAGGGTCCAATGCTTGAGGCTATTGCAGTGAGAAAGAACCAAAATATTGGAGTAATCATCAGAACAGCAAAAGTGCTATTAAACGTCACTTGTGCCATTTTGTCTATAAACAAGAGTACAAGCAGCCACGACCCATCAGAGTCTTGAATATCGATAAGCTAAACTCATTTAAGTTGCAAGATGAACATGGCGATTATAAGTTTGAGAGATATGATTAATAATTATATTTTCTAATGAATGTAGATAATGATTTGTGATTTCAGCAACTCGATATTATATAATCTACATCAATTCTACCGTTATTTGTCATATAATAAATATTTCTGATTTTCTTAAGTTATGGGTCCAATACTTGAGATCGTTACGAAAAAAAGAAGCAAAATATTGGAGAAATTATCATAACGGTAAAAGTGCCGTAAACATCATTTGTGTCATTTTGTCTATACATAAGAGTGCAAGCAGCCATACTCGTTCAAGTCTCGATAATTGATAAACTGAACCCATTTAAGTTGCAAGACGGACATGTCATTTACAAAGTTTGAGAGATATAATCATTAATTATATTTTCTAACGAATGTAGATAATGATTTGTGATTTCACTAACTCGATATCATATAATTTATGTCAATTCTAACATTTTTTCTCACATAATCAACATTTCTGAGTTTTTTAAATTAGGAGGTTCAATGCTTGAGATTGTTGTAGTGGGAAAAAAAAAACAAAAAATTGGAGAAACCATCAGAACGGAAAAAGTGCCATTAAAGGTCCTTGTGCCATTTTGTGTATAAACAAGGCCACAAGTAGCCGCAACCCGTCAGAATCCCAATAATCAATAAGCTGAACTCATTTAAATTGCAAGACGGACGTGTCATTTACAAAGTTTGAGAGTATGATCATTAATTATATTTTCTAATAAATGTAGATGATGACTTGTGATTTCACAAACTCGATATATATAATCTATGTCAATTCTACAATTATTTCACAAAATCAACATTTATGACTTTTTTAAGTTAAGGAGTCCAATGCTTGAGGTCGTTACAGTGGAAAAGAAGCATAATATTGAAAAATTATCAAAATAGCAAAAGTGTTTTTAAACGTTACTTGTGTCGTTCTGTCTATAAATAATACTACAAGCAGCCACGACCCGTCCGAGTCCTGATAATTGATAAGCTTAATTCATTTAAATTGCAAGACAGACATGCCATTTACAAACTTTGAGAGCTATGCTCATTAATTATATTTTCTAAAAAATGTAGATCATGACTTGTTATGTCACTCACTCGATATCATTTAATCTATGTCAATTCTACTAATATTTGTCACATAACTAACATTTTTTATTTTTCTTTAATTAGGGGGTCCAATGCTTGAGGTTGTTGAGGTGGAAAAGAAGCAAAATATTGGAAAAATTAGCATAACGGCACAAGTGTCTTTCAACGACACGTGTGTGAACGACAGGTGTGCTGTTCTGTCTATAAACATGATTATGAGTAGCCACGAACCATCCGAGCCCCCAATAATCAATAAGTTGAACTTATTTAATTTACAAGATGGATATGTCATTTATAAAATTCGAGAGATATGCTCATTACTTAATCAACATGAAAAAAAAGAACAATACAAGTGTCATTACTATTATGAAAACGGTACAAATGTCGTTACGTATGTAAACACGATATGAATGATTGATACCGTGCATATTTAAAAATTAATTGCTACCAAATCAATAATTTTTAATGTTTAAACGTCATTTCTATATTTTCTGGGTAAAACACTCAAAATAACACCAGTAATGTTTTATTATAATAAAAAATACCATATTTTCTGTTAAGGCTTCATTGATTCCAAAACAATGATAAAATCAATCGTTCCAAAGTCATTCATTGCAAACATTATAAATAGTTTTTATTTCAAAATGACTGAAGTAGTACATTATAACACTACCATCATTTTTCAATATTACAGAAGCGGCACATCATAAACCATAAAAACTAGTGATATGCCATTTTGTGTTCATCATTCATATCTCTCGTTGAGTGGAACACAATCTGTACAAGTAATGCAATTATGCCCTATTTTCAAATACCAATGCACTCACGAGGTAGACTATAATAGATAACAGTTGTACTATTGTTTTACACGGAAGATAACAGTTGTTAGTGTCGTTCTACACTATAGATAACGGCTAAAGTGGGTTATCGTCCCATAGTTGTGGACAGGATAGAAATACATCAAACGTAAATATAAAATCCACTAAAATATCATTTTATACTATATTCAACAATTATGGTACCAATTTACATGATATTTCTAAAAAATACCTTTTTTTTTTTTTTCAAAATATAGTAAAGATTTCAATATAGATAATATAGAAACAAAAAATCTTGTTCAAATACTCAAAATATTGGAGCAGATGAATTAAGAATATAATGAATAACAAAATTTTAGGGCTAGCAAGCACAGGGAGAGCACGTCGATTCGTTGAGGAGATGAATTGATGAATTTACTTGGATTTAAAGGGTTGTTCGGGTAATTTCGATTGTGAGAATGTTTAGGAAATTTGATATTATTTTTTTATTTTATTTTGTAATTGAAGGCTATTTGACCAACAAATATTGAAAGAAGGTTATTTAATCAAATACATTGTTTGACTGGGTGAGTTAACAAACTCTCCCTTGGTTTTTTTTACGTTTCGGCAGACTTCTCTTTTGAAGAAAGTAGAACAATTTTGACCCAGCTATATTTTTTAAGATCTCACTTCAAAATTTAGATGCAAAGTTTCTTTTATTCAAAAATCAGATTATAATTAAAAATTTTAATATTAATAATAAATATTATAAAATTAATATAATTTATATTAGCCACCCTCCACCATTAACCCTAATCACTTTCCCATTCCTTTTCTCTACCTCTTCCTTCTCTCTTCATTCCGACGGCTGACCTCCACCGGAATTTTGTAGCTCTCCGACAACTTACCTTCATCGCCGGTGCTTAGATCTCCACCGACTTACCATCCCGCTATCACTAACCATAATCGTCCACCATCTCGAAATCACCAACAATCATTGTCCACAAACTATCATCTCTATTTTCACACTATCGAGATGTGGATCTGGATCCACTGCCGTTATCACATATCTTGGTCTTGATTTCTTTTAATTTTTTTTCCACATATGGTAAATGCTTTATAAGGATTTTATTTTTGTAGTGATTGTTCTACTGTTGGTGTCTACACTGGTGGTAGTGTTGACAGCAAGGGGTGGTGAAAATGATGGAATTTTTGGTAAAAGATAAAGGAAAATTGTGGCGGCGGCGGCGGCGGCGGCGGCGGCGATGACAAGTGGCAATAGTGATGTGTTGATGGCAGTTTTTGTGGCGATTTTCAATGGTGGTGAGATGGTGTGATGATGCATTTGTGGATGTGGTAGCTCAGAAGATGGTAATTGTGGTGTTCGCAAATTATTTGATTGACTATAACTAATAAACGATACATGATCAATAAAAAAGGTAAATTGTGACAAAAAAAAATAATGTGTGACCTAAAAAATTGTTAATCTATGATTGATAATATGTGATTGTACTATAAGTTGTGACTTATAATATTTGTGATTTGTGACTACTAAATAAATCTTGATTTATAATTTTTTTGATTCGTGATCGATGAACAAATTGTGATTTATAAATTTTTTTAATTGTAACTGTAAAATAAATTGTGACATAAATTTTTTAATTTATGACAAAAAAATAATAATAAGTGACTAACTAAATTATTAATTTGTGATCAAATTGTATAAATTTGTGACCTAAATATATTTAATTAATTAAATCATAAAATTTTTTGATAAAAATCTGATTTTTAAAGTTCGAAACTTGTTTTCTTGATTTGGAAATATGTGATAGTTAAACTCTTACTTATCAATTTTTTCCATTAAACAAATTGTTAGAGTATTTGGGTTAGTAGGCTATGGATATTTGGCTGAAATTTTGAAGTACACTAATTATTTTAGAGTTGGGTTGGTGGGCTATGGGGTAATATTTTTTTTATCGAATTTGGATATGAGCTTGGGCAGCCCCACAGTGCTGTCTCTCCCCATATTCACCACTTATTACACCCGAGCTAGAAACCGTTAGATCAAAAGTTGTAAAATCTCAACTGTTCAAAATAAATATCTAATCTGGGCCCTAGAATGTCAAGGGATGCCACATCCATTTCCAAAAGGGTGGCTGAGATGCCTTACACACCTCATATTCACCACTTATTACACCCGAGCTAGCAACCGTTAGATCAAAAGTTGTAAAATCTCAACTGTTCAAAATAAATATCCAATCTGGGCCCTAGAATGTCAAGGGATGCCACATCCATTTCCAAAAGGGTGGCTGAGATGCCTTACACACCTTACACACATGTTTGGCACTTTCTTATATTATTTAATGAGTGTTATTATTACGTACGAAAAGGACGTTTGAGTAAACTGATTTATGATTTCATGAATGCAATTATAACTGGTAATACATTTCCCAAGGTCATCAATCTTCACACCCAAGCTATCATTTCAATCCCAATATATCCAATCAGATCACGACAACTATCACATTGAGCCTCCTTAGACTAGTTTTTTGCCATAGGTTTAGGTACCGGTGATTCCAAAAAGTATTCCAAGTCCTCGATAGTCAGAAAGTATTTCAAGCTCTCTTCTAATTTTTTGGTTTTTCTGGATTAGAGGTCAATATAAGTCCTCAATGATTCAAGGCATCTGCAAAATCGTGATTATCATTGGTGTCTTCTCGATAATTCATGAATCTTCTAGGACCTTATCTAAATTTTACAAATATCAGGGCTAGCTTTGGGGAGCGAATGTCGAACTATACTTTAGACCTCAACTAGGGATTATCAAAGTGCGAAAGTCAAGTGCTAAGTCCTTGTATAGTCAAGATATCAGTAAGTCATTTGGGACCAAACTCAAGATAATTTAAGATGTCGAGGCCAGAACCTAGCTATAAGATCTCACTCACTTAAGGCTAGCTTTTGATGGTTCTTCCACATAAATTTGGCTTCCATTGTATGGTTATTTTGTTGGCAGTTATCCTGGTGAAGTCAAATCCATAGTTGAGAGACTAGTGCTCAGATAAATATGATGTGGCTATTGGAAAAGGTAAGTCCTTGATGGATCACCTTGTGATTATCTAATGACAAAGATAGTGACAACAATATGTCCTTGATAATTCGAAATGTCTACCATACCTCCAAACCTTATCATAGGCTCATCACTAATACTAGAGAAAGCGCAAGCTGCAGCTCTTGGCTCATGATTAAAATGGGCTCATCCTCCAAGGAGATGTATACTTTATTCAATTTGAAGACCCAATGAGGGAGTTGGGTTCCTCTTCAGGCCTCTCTTTATCAATTCATTAAGGAAATGTTTCATTCCATTTGAAGATCCAATAAGGGAGTAGAGGTCCTCTTCGGGGTTCTCTCCATTAATAGATTGAGAAAATGTGTTTATTCTATTTAAATGCCCAATGAGAAAGTGGAGGAGGTCTTAGGCCTCTCTTCATTGATTCATTAATGAAATGTGTTTATTCTATTTTGAATACCCAAATGACGGAGTTGATGTCTTCTTTAAGTTTCTCTCCATTAATTCATTGAAGAAATGTGTTCTCCATTCAGGGCCGGTCCTGGGCTGAGATGAATGAGGTCTGTACCTCAGGCCCAGGACCATAGGGGGCCTCGTTTTGGCCCAAAATTATGATTATTATTATTTTTCCTTCTTAAGAACAAAATCAGCCGGCCCAAGCCAAAACCAATTATCCAGCAAATCGAAATGGCCTAATTTTGGCCCAATAATTTTTTCCCCTCTTAAAAACAAGGCCAGTCGGCCCAAAGAACCAAAACCAATTATCCAACGAGCCCACAATCCATTTACCTTTCAAATCTATTTACCCAACCCAATTTATATATCTAATATCCACTATCCAATCCAATTAACCAAAAATTCTCAAAATTCAATCAAAAATTTCCAAAATTCCCAAAATCTGCTCGACACCTCTACTCATTGGTCCACAGTCCGACAGTCGTCGCCACTCGTCTGAGTGTCGCCTTCTTCAGGTCAGTCGCCTCCTCCGGCTTCGACCACCGGTTCCTAAATTTTTCATATTATTTACTTCGTTGGAGCACTTGAAGACATTACCAATCTTGTAGTTATGAAACCCTTTTTGCCTACTATTTTCTAGAGTAGAATATCATTGAGTTTATCTAGGTTTGTATAGAGTTCCCAACTGATTATTACAAATGTGTTTTTCTAGAATAGAATTATTTATTTATTATTATTTATTTATTTTGTCAGCTTACGTGGGTCTGTGAGCTGTTGAAAATTTTCTTTTTTGTTCTATTTCTTTACAAAGTAATTAGAGATAAAGAGCATTGAATCTTGTCAGATACCATTATATTTGAGTGGGTGTGGTGGGTGTTGGTTGGGAGTGCAGGGGTGGGAAGTGGGCGAGGAATTAATATCTATCTCTCTCTTTTTCTCCTCATTTTTTATTTCTTTTTATTTATTCCTTTTTTTGTTC